>NC_090884.1:3062163-3089663 GCF_036669925.1 Montipora capricornis | reverse complement strand
TTTAAATTGCTTTTCTTATGTAAATGATGTTGTTGTAATGCTAAAAAGTTTCTATTTACAAAAAAAAAAGCAGTGAGGTCTGTATGACAAAGCAAGGTCAACTCAATTAGCCTCACTTTTATTCAAAGGCCTGGTAACAGAGCACAGAACTGTAGAAATATTGATGGTCTAGTGTGTCACAGTCGCTAGCCTGTTGGATTGAGTACAAGTGTTTTCTTGGCAACATGCATTGAGCCCTTCTCCTTATATATCCAATATTATAAAAAGTGGAAGAGGACATGAATTTTTACGCTTGTGTTGGTCAAAAATTCTCTCCACATTTTACAGCACTTGATCAAAAAGGTTAAAGAATCCATGGACATCAGGTTCAGGTGTTCCCACAAAGTAGGACAGAGTTCTTGGTGACAGTCTTATCTGTGTAGCTGAATGATTGAAAAGACTTCACAAACTAATGATATTATTATTTTTTTGTTGTTATGGTTAACAGCTTCTGTTGCTGTAAAAGTGAACAGGTTGAAGAGACTTAAAAGCTCAAAAGTAAAAGCTGGAGTGGAAAATAGTAGAGATTCAGTAAATGGAGGTCAAGATGTCTTTAAAAATTCCCCAGTGGAGGACAGTCAAAGACAGTTTCATTTATCTGTTGTAAATAGTTCTGTGACTGAAGAAAAGACAGATTCCACTTCCACATCATCATTTTACAAGAGTAATTACACATATTCAGACAATGAAAATTTGAAAACGCCAGTTTATAACTCAAACTTGGAAACATCTGGGAAGAGTAGTTTAGTGAATGAAGAACTTCCTTGTGTCCATGTGGTTTCTACTGAAAGCTCTGCAAACAAAACAAATCGTTCATCTGTTCCGGGAATGGTGGAACAAAGTGCAACAAATTACAGAATTTCAGCCACATCTGAAGACTCTCAACAGACATCTAATCACCAGTTGGTAGAGATAGAAGATGCGAGAGAAGCTTGTGTAAGTAGTGTAAAACAATTAACTAGTCTCAGCTAGCTTTGACTGGCTATACCTAAAAGTGTTGTAACATTTATGCCACGGTCAGATTAAGTATGAGTACCAGTATATCTTTCCTTTCAAGCAAGTTACGTCCATAGAACTTAAGTCCTGATTTCTTAATACAATGCAATACAAATACATACTTAAACACGGAACGCTGGAATGCTTTACATGAAACAGTATGAAAAGTAGTGTTTTTTTTTCCTGCATGTACAGATTTCCTTATACAGTTTATCTGTTCAGCTTTAAGTTTATTCTTGAAATTCAGTCTCTTTGATCTGGTATACTTGACTAGAATTTCCCTGATTGACAGGTGAATAGCCAAACTGATGGCTTGAGCGAGCTGTGGCTTTGCTCAAGCCTTAAATTTCCATGCTATTGATAATAACATAAATTATCTAACAATATGCTGTAGGTAAAATCTTTTCCATAAATATAAGATGAGTAATATATTATGCAGTCAGAAATTCACCATCCAATTCGACTTTCAAGTCTCATTGCTGTAGTACCAGAAACCCATAAGGGTTGAAATGTGTAACGGCCCCTTGTGTGCTGGGAAACAAGCTTCTGAATATTCAATTTGCTAAGTATCATATTTGGAACAACAAGAGAGAAGCATTCAACCAATCAGTTTGCAAGAACACCGTGACGCAATACCACCAATGGTCTTGCGCGAAATTAACTGGAGCGAGGGGTTTCCAAATATGGTACTTAGCACTGAATGTTCGGAAGTTGTGAACGTGCGTTACACGTTTCAACCCTTAGGGGTTTCTGGTAGTTCCTAATAGAGAAAATATTATACTGGAGGTAAAATCCAGTCTCAGGGACAAACCTTTTATTACATTGAGCAAATTCAGTCAGTGGATGATCCAAGTCCATATGTTATAACTGCTAGTCTATCCAAGCTGGCATATATTGGCTTTTGTACTTTTTGAGTGAACTTTGCACATACATGTATCTGCCATTCCTCTTGCATTTGGTATTGTTATCAAGGCTTGTCTGCCCACATATAGGTAGCAAAGGTATGTTAAGTGTTACAAACTAATTCTAAAAAATCCCATTTGTTTAAGTTGGATGACGATAGTACTCCCATTGACTTAAGCTGGCCATCAAGATGGAAAGACAGATTAGCTTACATTGTTAGAGCACCTATCCTGTTTCTTATGTACTTCACAGCACAGGACATCAGGAAAGCCGTGAGTGAAATTATGTATTTTGTGTAAAGGTTTATTCAATGAATTCAGTTGTTTGGAGATTATAATAATAGTAATAATAATAGTAATAATGATGATGATGATGATGATGATGATAACAAGGATATAAAGTGAGAGTAATACCAGTGATTATAGGATGCTGTGGTGGAGGAATGAGAGAATAATAATAATAATAATGATAATAATAATAATAATAATAACAATAATAATAATTTAATAATTCATGCTTGTTTTCCTGACAATCAACCATACAAAGAACTCTTTTAATAGCTTTAATCCAAGTCTTTTTTGCCAGCCATTTAATAGCATATTATTTTTGTCCAATCACCTGATTGTTGTATGATGTAATTGTATTTGATAGAATGTTGTCCAATACACTCAATCTAAGTCAGATCATGCGGCGTGTGGACTTGATCCGATGGAATTGTGTCTACCCATCAATCTGAGTTGACCCCTCTCTCCAAAAGTCAGTCCATGTTACGGGAAGTAGACTTGTGAGAGACTGAAAAATTCAGCAAGAAAGGTGAATAGGGAGGGTAGAAAATGTCAGCGGATCGACTCAGTCCATTCGACTTGAGTAAGGTTGTCAATCTGAGTTGATCCAACTTGGATCGCTGGGTTGACTCAAGTTGATTGGGTGAAGTTGATCCATTGAGATTTTCTGCCCTCCCTATGTGTTTGTTATCTTTCTCACTTGCGACCTGACTTCCGGTGAGATGGATCGACATTCGTAAGGAGGACGTGCGACCTGACTTCCGGTGAATCGACCCGTATTAGCCAAGACGGATCAACTCCACCCTACTCAGATTGTGTAGGATGTAGACGATCCAACTCAGATCACGTGTATTGGACATGGATGTTTTGATATTGCAGTTAGTTTTTTAATCATATTATGTAATTAAATCTTGCAACTGCAACATATGTAAATTTAATAATGGGATCTTCTCCTTTTTCTTCTACAGTTTTACATTTTTAGTTCTGCTAAAAGTCAATCGTTTTCTCCCGACATTTCTTTATTTCCTTCTCCTACAAATGCCTATTTCTTTAACCAAAACCTGGTGTTTTTTCTTCTGCAGGGAAAACGACACTTGTATCCTTGGACTTTCACATGGTCTATGATTTGGATAGTTGCGTTTTCATATTTGATGGTGTGGTGGGCCAAGGAAGTTGGCAAAACTTTGAATATACCAACAGAGGTAATTACTTGGTTTATAGTCATTATTATAATATTATTGAGGTTAACAACTGCATTGCTAGTTGGAGGTTGGGTGCTGGAGACATCCTGGAGCTTCCACTACTGGCAGCCAGCTCCAAAATGGAGACTGCACCCATGGCTGGCAAAACCTGACAACCCAGCCATGAGTCCCCATGGAGCAGAGTAGACAGTCACCTGTCACAATGATTAACAGTGGAAAGTAGAGAGGGAGGGAGGGAGGGGAAAAAGGGGCTGAACAATCTGCAAGGCAGCAATTCATGTAAGCCATGTGAATTTCACATACTTCTAAGAACCCATTTCAAAGAGGGCTCAGATAAACAGTTTTTAAGTCTAAGCATGCACCCAGTAAACGGTTAGCTTTCAACAACTGTGTGACTCGCATGTTGACTTGCATGGCTCGGATGACTTGCCTTGCATGACTTGCTCGCTGGTTCGCACACTGTCCTCACTCTGGGAAAAACCACTAAATGCTCCACATGAAATGCTCCTTCCTGCTACACCAGTAAATAAGCTCTACAACCACACACTGCATTGCAAATAAACTACGGACAGCAACTGACTGCATCCGCTCCTATTTGTTAGCTCTGTTAACTTGCATCATTAAATTTATATGTTTAAACTTAAAACAAATCCTTAATAATTAACTTTTGTCTTTGACAGGGATTTAAAGGATTATTTTTTTATGCTAATTTTAACCCACGGCCCAGTGATTTGTCCATCTTGTCATTGCATTTTGGAAGCCATGGTTTTTTCCCTTTCATGTTTGCATTTTAGTTTAGGTCACAGGGAAGGGCTCAATAACAGTACTTACATGTATGTACACCCATGTAGCAAGTCTCTTTCCTGTTAACTGGCTATTTGCAGCAGGTCTGGGTACAACCTCCTTCTTGAGATGGGTCTAAACCATAGGTCACCAGTTGCAAGTCTGTGCTACAGATAAATAAACAACAACAATTTAATTGTTTCCTAGCCCTAGGCCTAATAACTCAAGTTGGTTATCAGTGGAGCGGGGAATTCTACCTTCCTATTTGTAACAATATCATTGTAATCAGTGATTGTGATTGCTATGATTAATTTTCACAGAATTATAATAATAATGATGATGATGATGATAATGGCCGTGATAATAATTATTATGACTAATTGGGTAGACTGTAAAAATAATCAAATCAACACAACATTAATATTATTTACATCAAATCAAATCAAATGATGGTTTTTGCACAAATGCAACAGCAGCTTTTAAGTATGCTAAAACCAGGGCTCGAAATTAACGAAAAATTCCAGTCGCATTTTGCGATGATACGAAAATTTAGTCGCAGTTTCGCAAATTTTAGTCGCAAAATCGCCGCCCTGCATTATGTTGTCAGCGGTTTAGAAAAAAAATATGAGCCCGCAATATTTGTGTGTAAAGAAACCACTGAAAATGGTGAATGATCGAAGGAATGGAGCTGTGCACGTAACATCGCAGCTAAATTACTCCACAATAATATGCTATCTTCAGAGAAAATTCACAGTAAGAAGCAAAACAATTTTGTCATTTATTAAAATTTATTTTAGCAAAGTAGCAGCAAAGTGGCAACTGCTAACCCTTTGGTTTCGAAAGAGCGAAGGTGACAACAAGTCCCAAATTTGCGGCTTCTCCAAATATTTTAGTCGCAAAGGGAAAAATTTAGTCGCAAATGCGACTGTATTGGTCGCAATTTCGAGCCCTGAAAACCATGTCAATTTTATTATGAAAAGATGGCTGCATTATCTAGTTTGGAAGGATTTTTGTTGCTGCAAAGATGCTTGTAAGCCCTCCTGAGTTACCTCATTTGTATCACTTTCATCAATGTCATTAATTCCTTCAGTTTTCAATCAACGTTTACTTAGCTTTTTCCTTTGTGCTGTTTAAGCCTAGAATTGTGTCTATACTTGTTGGTGTATGCTAGCATGTTAAAGTTTCAACTGAGAGTTTACAAATTATTGATCATGTGAGAAACGTTTGCAAGTGGCCTTAACTGTATTTATTTGAAAAAAAAAACAGCACTATATGACTTGTACATTTTGTAGGTTATGGGTCTCACATTTTTAGCAGCTGGAACAAGTATACCTGACCTCATAACCAGTGTTTTAGTTGCAAGGAAAGGCTTTGGTGACATGGCAGTGTCCAGCTCAATTGGCAGCAATATGTTTGATGTCACTGTAGGGTATGTTATTTTTTATTAATTTTCTTTTAAGTGCTGGTAACAAAAGCCAATATCTGCTGCAAAAATTTGATTAAACAAGAAAAGCAGGAGTGTCAGGAAATTGTACTGGTGGTGGTGTCGATCGGTATGGATTATAGAGAACTAAAGCAACAACAATGGCTCAGCTCTGAAAACATTATTGTACAAAACAAAAACTTCCAGTTATTGAAATAACTTTGTGATTATTCCAAGTCATTCAGCACAGAAACTTTTCAAGAATAAAATTAAAATGAACATTGTGTATGTTTGGAGAGAAAATTTGACAATTTATTTATTTATCGTTGGATGCTCATGTTCCACATGTAACCAGAAATTTGATTATTTGGTGGCAGCGTTTGGACAAGAATAGTGAGGAAATTTATCAATGTAAAACACGCATGGGTCCTGAGAGTGAGACTTTAGAAAATTTTACTCGTCAATTGAGGTCCCTTCAGGGATGAAAGTGTTAAATCTATTGTTTTGTGGTGTTCTTATAGCAGTCGTCATCATCCTAGCTTACCTGGTAAGTTCTTTTAATGGCAATGAAGAGGGTGATAGTTACGTCTATAATGGTCAAGATGACTTAAGTACGGGTACTTTCGCTGATTAGGCGATGGTTTGGTGTAGGTGACATGGATGTTGTCCAGGACAGTAACAGTACCTGCGGCAGCAACTGGGATGATGACTTCAACAGTTATGACCACATTGATGTTAGTTACACTTACCGACAACTTCAAGCTTGTATCCTGTACATTTGGAGCAACTTAAAACTCTCCTCCAGTAATTTTATCGGTAGCTTGATAATATCAAATGAATCAAATCATTTATCAATTTCTTTACTTTGTAGACTGCCCCTTCCTTGGTTGATATACAGTGCAATCAATCATGGATCGGCTAAGCAAGTGAGCAACAATGGTCTGTTCTGTTCTGTCGCATTACTCTTCATTATGCTGATAGCCGTTGTCGTCATCATTGCAAGCAGTAAATGGAAGATGTCCAGGCTGCTTGGAGCCATCATGTTTCTGTTGTATGTTGTGTTCCTCTTGATCTCCTTATTGTTGCAGTATGGCGAAATTGAATGCCCCTCATTTTAATCCTGCTGGTAGGTTTCATTCATGGTAAAATGAAAAATTATCAACAGGGATAATGAGATGAAGTAGATTGATGCCTATAATCCAGGCCTGGTCTCAAGGTTTAGAATGCAGAAACTGCACTTCAAATTATGTCACACTGTAATTGGGCAATGTCAAAACACTAACCTCAAGTACTAACCAAGTGCAAGGGCCGTACTGGAGAATATTGGCTACCTCCGTGACAGCCAAACATAACAATTATATTCCCTTCCTTCCTAATTATTATCATTATCATTATTATTATTTTATTTATTTCTTTCTTTCTTTCTTTCTTTATTCTTTTTTTGTGTGAACTTATAATGTAAGACTCCTTAGATGCAACTCGTTAATGTAAAAAATATTGTATCTTTATGTAAATTTGTCAATTTGTTAATTTATTACTATTAATTTAATTTTAATCTGTACTATCTATTTTGCCAGTTAACTTCTATACATTACGTATATATATTTTTTTCCTTTAACCCCTTGACGTCCAAACCGGCCGAAACCGGCCAGACTTAGTATTTTACTCTATCTAACGCCAGATGATTTTACTCGTCAATGGGAAATCCCTGGAAGTTAATGGGTTAATCTAATTCCTGTGGTAGTGTCCATCTCAAAAGCATTTGCTACTATGGCCACTACGCACTTTTCCACTTTTTCTCACTCAAGTATAATTAGTTGTTTCCTTCTTTCTTTTACTTGTTATGTCCATTATTTATTTTCTGAAAAATAGTGCATGATAATAACAATAAATCTTGAGGTTGTCGCCAATATTTCCCAGTACGTTCCCAAGTAAGGGATAAACGTTATTTCCATCAGCTAATTTTGAATGCTAACCTTTTACATGTAAAACTGAATTCCGCTTGCTACAAGAATAATAAATTTATTATTATAATTGTACTTTTGAGATGAAAAATTAAATTCTTCGGAAAACGTTTGTCTTTCGCTTAACTTGAATTTCCCAGGAAAGAGGAAAAATATGGAAACAGACTGTTTCCATGGTAATGATTCGTACTGTCAAAATACCAGCCAATCAGAGGATTCCATTTAGTCTGAGAATTGCTTGCCATATACCGTAATAAAAAATATAATGACCATTTCGAAAAAGACCTGGGAAAAGAGCTCCTTAAGTTTAGTTTTAAAGTTTTCATCCCATTGTTTTAATTTTTGGTGTGAAGCTTCGAGCATAATTTTTTTCTCTGAAGCTTTTAGTACAGTTGCCTCAGTGATCATTGGTTGGAATGTGCAGGGAAGAAATCTTATGGCGCGTTCGATTGACCCTATTCCGGAATAAGAACACGTGAAGTGATGATTTAAAACAGTATGTCTGGCGTTTTGAAGCAACAAGGATGATAAAGATATGTTAAAAATAGCATGTTAGCAAGTGTTTGACAAGTTTCATGTGAATCTCCGTAAAATCGAAGGATTTCTAACTTTTATTCCATGTATTCCTATTCCAGAATATGGTCAATCGAACACACCCTTAGGCTTCGTATTATATTTTCTAAGTGTTCTATTACCCTATTTAAAGTTTAAAAGATAATTTGTTATCTTTTGAAGAACCCAAGGAATTTTAGAAGATTTCTTTGGACACCAAAAATTTTAATCATGTGAAATGTTATTTTTTTCTTGCAGCTGTCACAACAGAAATGCTTTTATAATGGATTTACACTGAAGCATGTATGATAGGAAAAAACAAGGCCAAACAGGAGTCACATGATATTAATTCTTCTGTAAGATTACTTGAGTGAAATTTACTTTTAGACTTCTGTCTTGTAACAAGATAGCATGAAAAATAGTTTGTATTGTTTCCATTTTTGCAAAAATTCACATATAAATGATATTTAAATTCAGAAGAGATATCTCACAGAGGGATGTAGATTTTGTCACTGACACGCATGTTTATTTAGACATTTATTTATGATTTACACCAACATCTTTGGTAAGAATCTATTAAATTCCTGCAACCTTTAAGAATGAAGACAAAGAAATGAAAGGAGGTGAAAATAGTTTTCAATTTGTCACAATAATTTATTTTTTGCTGTTGCCTTAGATATTGGTGGACTTCCTTCAAAAAGTAGAGGTTTTACTGTACTCTCAGTAATATCACACCAGATAAAATATCCTAAGTATGAAAGGTCACTTGCAACAGTAGTTTTTTGCATGTACACTCCTTGTCATTGACACCTGTTGGTCTGTACACATAAATTTGGCGGTGCTGAATCAGTACTCAGCATCAGTTGTACATGATTTGTCATTGTTTACCAGCACTTCCAACTCCAGCCTTATTTGCAGGGTCTTTTGTGGCTTCTTTCACGAGAAACAAGTTTGTTTGTTCTTTGTCCCCTAGCAATATCTTTTGTCATAGTAAGGAAGCCTCCAAACGTTTTGCTAAATGCAATTTGATGTATTAAAATACAATGTATGAAACACACAATAAAATTTCACCAATGTCATCCTTACCAGCATTAAGCCAGAATCATCACCATCACTGTAATCAATAATTAGTTTCCCACATTGTCATCATAGTTGTTTTTCAGTTATTGTAGGCATGGTTTTCAACTTCATCATCAACCTGACAGAATCTGTAACCCACAGGATAAACCTTTCCTTTGAAGCATGTGCAAAAGCATGCCTTCATTAACTATCCCCTTAATTTCACATCAATAATATTAATGTTGTCAATTTGGCTACCAGTAGGTTTTTTAACATTAATTCATTCTTGTTTCAGACAAAGTTTTGTAAAAAGGAAAGTGATTATGTAATATACCAATATTTATTGATCAACTTAGAGAGGTGAAGGTGGCATTTTTGGCATAACAATTTTCACGATTTGTTACATAGTGTGTATAAACAAGAAAAGACATGTTTTGTAAAGTTGCATTCAAACTATTTAAATTATCACAATATGATCATGTTAGAATTCAAGCTTGCAGTAATCATTGCTTGTTGCTATCTTGCACAAGTTTTGTACAGAAATATGTTATCTTCAAATTCCTATGAACGTCATGATCACATTAGTAAGCAATATTTCTTAGTGGTCTTCTGGACTTAATTGTGCATTTAAGATTGGGTGGATTACATCGATAATTTGGACTTGCCAAGCCAACTCACACTTTGAATGATTCATTCAACTAATTTTCTTGTTGTGCACCTTGACTAAAACTCCGTCATCCTGAAAATACAGCATGTGGCAATAATTCTGCAAGCTTTGAGTATAAATATGGACGATGATTCATCATTATTTAAGACTTAAATTTGATGGAATACGTTCTAGAAGACTTCAATAAATAACTGAATCATTTAACACCAAAACAATGTTATTGATGTCCCCAGGCCGAGTTACCAAGTACCAATAATTGGAGTTGAGACACGTTGTTACTGTATTATGTGGATTGCTGCTTATTAATTTTGCTTTTCTAGCTTTGTAAGTGGTTCACTCAATCTCTGTTATCAGCTCATACTGCATGACCTAATAAAATTTAATTATGGAAACTGATTGCATAAAGTCTTGCCAAGCTTGACTGATTGGCTTTAATTTCCGATTGTCCATGCATTCAGAGTTAACAAATTATTAGTGAAACAATAATTATTCCATTTGCACTTGCTGGATACGTGACTTGTTATAGTCAACTCCGCATAACAAGCCTTGTTGGCTACTTACTATCTCGTATGCAATGAGGGCTCACAATAATTACTGTCAATTACCTGAGATGAGGAAATTGTTGTCCAATCCAGTCTTGGGTCCTATTTCTCGAGCTACTTGCACTGCTACCACACAAAAGCAAAAGCATTGCACACCTTGCTAGCATGCAATCCACAAGTAATAGGGGAGAGGAGGGTATGGACTAAAGATCAATGAGCTAGAAAACATAATTTCATTTGTAGCAATGTTATATTTTAATTTGCTGCTTATGATGCATCTATATACAATAATATCGGATATTATGGAAATATTTTCCATTGCTATAAATTATCAATAAAATTCTTACCGATGATCACTCTCAACAACACACAGTACAATCAGGATCTTTCACACAGCAAAAATTATCTTATTAGACATTAAAAAAGTTTAGTGTCTCAGGGTGGAAAATGTAAACCCTCCTATTGTTGTTTTTTTCTTTTATGTAAATCAACAATTACCTTTTTGATATGTTATATACATGTAAATAAAAAACTCTTCATGAAACTTAATGAAACCAAAACACCATCAGCTACCCTTCTGGGAAATTTTCTACAAATCAGCTTATCTGTTGTGAAATGAACAATGTACTTGTTCATTTTGTTTTAGAGCCTGCATGTTTTTGTACATAATAATAATTATTATCAGACAGGCCTGAATATACAAAAACTCACAAACAATCCTGATAACTCATCAAGGCCACATCTCTTTTTTTCACAAATGTGGTAAAGTGTGAAAGACTGCTAACGATTTTAAAACCAAACTTTGAAAATCTAAGTTGATTCAATTAAGCTGCTCAAACCAGTTTCAACAATAATTATTATTGAAAGAAACGTTCTTAATAGAAGGTTTGACACTATAACACTTTATCACTTAACAGCAGTGTTACGGTACCATATCAAACACCAATTATTGCTGAAAAAGATTTGGTCATTTTTGTGACATAAAAAGTTACCATGGCAATAGGAAAGCCCTGCAAAAATCATATCTCAAACACGAACTTGGTGACCCCCTTTTTTTAATTTCTGAAATGTAATCAGCATGCCAGAATGAAAGTTTCTGCAAAGTTTAAAAAAAAATCTGTGGAGCAGATTCGGAGCCACCTTAACAAATTGAAAATTTAAGGTTGCTCTAAATCTGCTCCACAGAATTTCTTCAAACTCGGCAGAGTTTTTCATCTTCCCCTGCGGATCACTTTTGTGCAATAAAAAAATTGGGGTCACTAAGTTCGTTTTTCAGATATGAGCAACTACAGCCAAAATATAAGGTGTTTTTGCAAGGCTTACCTGTTTCCATGGTAACTTGTTACGTTACAAAAATGACTGCATCTTGTTCAGCAATAATTGATGTTTCAGATGGTACCATAACATTGCTTTTGCATGATTTACTGTTGTAGTGTCAATCCTTCTAATACATTAACAAAGTCTCTTGAAAGTGTTGAAACCGGGTAGAGCCACCTTAACTGGACTCTTGAGTAATGCAAATTAACTGGTTGTCCTGAAGTCTTGATTCTCAAAGAAAAATGTTTTAAACAATTGGATTTTTTGACAACTGTTACTATCTTTTTGAAAGACTTGGGACTGTGTCAAATTATCAGGGGCACCCAACGAGAATGTAGTTCAAAACCACTTAACATAGCATTGTTAAACGTATTTTAGTATTTAAACTAAATATCGATATAGCCATATTTTTATCCCCTAAAAATTTTTCATCTGTTCGGATTTCCTAGCTGAAAGTCTAGTGATCTGAAAATTATAGGGATCAAAACTTACCTTTTCGAAAAATTCAGCCAGAAAAAAGGCTCCTGAAAAATTATAGGTGACCTTTTTAGGATAAAAATTCATTTAAAATGGGCAATTATACCAATTTTCAGATGTTCGAAAATCCTAGGACAGGAAGGCAAGCAAGAAATTTTACAACAAATGTTTGGAAAATTCTAGATCTCAAATCGTCTTCCAAACAGATATTTTCCGAAAATTGACGTTGGGTGGCCCTGAATTATTTTAATCCTACTTTCGGCAAATAATAATGCTACAGATGAAAAAATAGCAATTTACAAATCCTCCCCAAAACTTTAATAAGGATATCTCATCCTGCAAAGGTCTTTTGATATCTTCTCTTTTGCACCACGGGAATGTTTCATGTACAAGCTTAAGTACAAAGCTACGCTTTTTAACACCTTCTGTTGAAAAACCTGTAAATTGTGATGAGGAAGGTTGTTTTTTTCCCCCAGAAAACCAACCTCTCACAGGGTATGCTAAATCAGCAAACACCAATATATGAACAGAAAAACAACATATAAAAAAGCACTACTTCTGCCAAGGCAAAACTCTCTGCCCCTGAGTTTATCAAGACCACATGTATCTGTCCATACTAATATTTTCATCTAGTCCATCTTTTCTCGAGGTAATGATTTTGAAAGTAGGATTGCTTCTAGTGGGATGTGTGAACATCCTTGTCAATTTATTTAGAAAATAAAAGAAAATGTTAGTTACAGATAAACCACTTTCAGCAGTTATTAAGTGATCATTCCACTAATCACTTGTAAAGGACTTTTGTTTTCATGTTATTAAGGACAGTGCCTACTATTGTCATTGCGCATACGTTCTGCGCATCTCGAGATACTCAGATTTCCTATCGGTGATGCTTACTAATACAGGGATATTTTTGCGCAGTTTAAAACTATCCGGAGAAAGTAGATCTTAGTAAGTGTCCTTGGTATCCAAAAAGAAAATTGGGGGTAACCATGCATTTTTGAGAGATAATTAAGCTTCAATTTGAGAAAGAACGCCATACATTGCTTTGTATTATAAAGCTTTTTACAAATATTATCCATCAATTATTATCTTTGAAAAATGCGTGGTTACCCCCAATTTTCTTTTTGGATTTCAATGACACTTGTTAATATCTACAATTTCCCGCATAATCACACACTGGGGAAAAAAAATCTTTAATTAGTAGGCACCATCCTTAACATAAATAAATTAGGTAAATCTTCTCTTCTCTTTTCTTCTCTGTCAGAAAGCAAAACTTCAAATCTTGCTAGAATTTCTTCAATCAGCTGGTGTCTAACCCAGGAGCCCTTCCTTCCAGGCAAGCAGCCAATCTTGTTCTAAGTGAATTCATTTCATCAATTTTCATTGTCAGTTCTTGCTGAAGCTCATTCAGTTGCTTTACACGAGTTTCGTCTAAGGCTGCTTCTTTTACCTTTGACAAAAGCTCTTGAATTTGCATCTGCATTCTTTCACTTTCCAACTGAAGAGTCTAAACCAAACAAGCACATGGTTTGAACAATATTCAAAACAACAAGGAAAATATTTGGTCCTGTGAGGGTACTAAAAGTCTGAAAAATTATTTTTTTCCCACTATTGCTTGTAATCTCTTAATCGGACTGGCTAATTTGCTGTGGTCGATAAGAGTCTAGACAATGTAGCTTGTGTCACGCAATAATATTGTAATAGCCAATCAGGAATGTCCATTTTGGGGAAAAAACCAATCAGATTGCGAAAACGTGATAGACAATGCTTGCTCTTTCTATGTGTCACAAGCTCTGAAATAAACACTTTCTTTTGTTTTGAATATTGTGGTAAAAAACAAATTGAAGGAGGTTCAGCGTTGTCTGTACTCTTGTCAACAATGATATTCGTCATCGCAGTGGTCACTTCACATATATGAAGTAAGTTCTACACTTAGATTTACTTCGTTTAACAGAGGTAACAAGGTTACAGACTGAGGTACATGTAACAAGTGAAGGCAACATTCTAGAGACAATTTGTGAAGGCTTAAATGATGCACTACCCAACAAGAATGTGACTGGAACATTTGTAACTTAGTAGCCAGGCATTACATCAGATGCGAAGATGGAAAACTGGACACTGGAAGCAGCCTTTCTTTAAAATTAAAACATTCAAATACTTGAAATGTTCTGCAATCATATTACATTGTATGGATTGAAGCAATTTATTTTTGGAAGGAAAGTTGGCTTAAAAGTATTGATGAAAACTGCACAACCATGTCATCCTACCTGATTCTTATTACTAAGTTCAGCATTAGTCTGCCTCAAAAAAGTATTGTCCTGGAAAAAAAAGACTTGTCAACACAGCAAGCAACAGAGCAGAGTATGGGAGACCAGGGCTAAGTCAACTAAAAGGAATGAAAAGGTTTGTGAATCTCAGGGAATAATTAAAACAGCACTCAAACAATGGAATTTTGCTCTTCTTAACCACAGCTGCTGTATTGGCCATGTTGGAGTTGACTTCCTTGCCCCAGACTTTCCCTTAAACAATTAAATACCACCGTCATATTCCAAACATTATTATGGAAAGCGAAACTACTGTCAAGAACACTTTGGGCTTCATCACTATTTAGGAATCCATTGCTTAATTTAAAGCAATCTAACCAAGCTGAACAGAGCGGTTCTCAGAACATTAAATAAAAAGCAAAAGCATTTAGACTGCAGAACAAGACACCCTATGTTTAGTGCACGGTTAAGGTCATGAGTTTGAAGTTTGCCTTAAACCATAGCTGGACCAAAGACCAGCAAATGGATTTACTGAGCATTGGATGGGTGATGTTAGGCCACTGTCCTGGGGATGTATCAATCTGTTCCACCTCTCTTTCACCCTTTAGAAATATCTTATATCTAGGGAAATTTTAATGAACTTAAACTACTTGACCAGAGCAATTACCTCATCCTTTTGTCGTATCATGCTCTCAAGTTGAATCACACGTCCATCCAAAGTTAACTTCTCTTGCTGAAGAGCATTGTATCTGTCACTACCTTGATCCAATGATTCACCATCTTGGACCTTACAAAAGAAACGGAAAAAAAATGACACTGCATGACAAGAACATGACCACCAGTGTTACTATCTTGCATGTAAGAAAACCTCCAGTTCTATTCTTAGGGCGCGTTCGATTGACCCAATTCCAGAATAAGAATACGTGGAGTGATGATTTAAAACGGTATGTCTGGCTTTTTGAAGCAACACAGGATAATAAAGATATGTTTAAAATAGCATTTTAGCCGGTGTTTGACAGTTTTAATTGAATCTCCTTATAAACGAAGGATTTCTAACTTCTATTCCATGTATTCTTATTCCTATATTCGGGCCATCGAACGCACCCTTAATTAAAGGTGACAATACGATAAAGGAAAAAAATCCTCCTTTTCTTCAAATTTCACAAGTGTACTCTCTTACATGTAACACCACACTCGCAAAACTTAAACTTAAACTTTGATAATAAAAAGCAGTTTGAAGATAGTTAATTTAAAAAACAAAGTTTGGATTTTACATTCCACCAGAATTCTCATTCAAAATGACCAGCTGGAAAAGCTGGACTGAGAAAATTTTCATACTTAACCCATTGACACCCGGCAGTCAGACTTACATGTAACAGATTTCATTCTGTCTAATGCCAGACGATTTTACTCGTCAAGTGGGGATGTCCCAAAGTGGTATTATGATCAAAAAACACCTGCCTGGCAAAAAAATTTGAGCTTTGATTTTAATCCAAAGACTGTTTACTTTGAGTGTAAGTGTTGGATGTCATGGTCTGCCATTACTCAAGTTCAAAACTGACTGACCGACTGGAGGGTTGAACTTAAAATGTCAGCGTGTAAACACAGTTTATTACTTATGCAAAACATGACTTTAAAAAGCTGAAAGCCCGGAGCTCACGTGCTGCATATTAATTTAGTCACATACAAGTGCATTGCATTTTTAAAAGGTCTTAAACTAGTAGGTCTTTGACGTCATTTTCTCCTCGATCCAGCTCTGTCAAGATTTTACTGTTACTAATGGTGGACCATTGAATTGGAAAATTCCAGTTAAAATAAGGAAGTCTCTTTTTTAATTAAGCCTTCAAACTTGGGTCACTTGGTGTTTAGTTAAGGTGATTCCCTAGCATTGCACTGCACATCCTGTTCTGCGCATAACACAGCATAGGGCATGTTCGTATTCAGGCATGGCAAAGAGGCTTTCTGGTCAAATTTCACGGCTCAGTTATGTTTTATTTGCCTCACAAGTCTCAACGGATACTTCTAAACAAAACAATGTTTAAATTTAATCATAAAGACTCGTAGCCATGTGTGAATATTCAATTTGATATATCGAATGTGGCCAAAAACATTTCAAAATGGCGAACTTTCATGCGGGAAAGCTCGCTAGAAAGAAGAATGGCTGTTTTAAGAGCACAGCAGTAAAGAGCAAAACGGGAAACTTTTTAGACTCTTGTAAAACAAAAAGTCGTGTGATAGCCTTGATGATGCTAAATTGTCATGTCCGTCCAAGAATGAAAGTGAAACCATGCTATGACCTGCTTTCAGGGAGATGTGTTGTCGAGGGGTTAAGCTTGGTTTGCTTTTTGTTTCCTCCTAAACGAGGTTGGTGACGTATCTTTTTTTTTGGCAAAATTTTATTATCTTACTCCTCCTCTTTGTGCTGTAAAAGAATTTAAAAAAATTTCCATCAGAAAAAAAAGTTACAGGGAAAAAACGTATTCGTAGATCAGGCACCCGAGGAATATTTGTAGTCAGTGCCTTTTCAACACGTGTGCCTGTGCCATAAAACAAACATTAAATTATTCCTTTTCAACAATACAATACACCTGTTTTGTTATTTCAAGAATTACGTCAAAACTGTGCTTCCTGTTCTTGCAAAACGTAGCGTGAACCGATGGAACAAACTTGTCCTTGATAGATGAAGTCGCAATGACTTAATGAGTAACTTGAGCAAGTTATATCTCCCAAACAAGCTTGGTGACCTATTTTTTTTTAATTGCATATTTCAAGTCACCATAATGTAGCAAGATACGTTTAAAAAAAATCTTATAACTTATATTACTAAGGAATCACCTTAACATAGTTTTGAAATCCAAAGAAGGATTTGATTTTCTGTACCACTTGAACTATGGAAAACCTGTGTACAAGAATCTAATACACTTGATTTCGTGTAGGAAATAATTTTCTCCTTGTATCACATTTTTTGGGATTTTGCAGTTATAAATGACAGATGATTGCGATATCTCACCTGTCAAAGTCATTGGTTTATATATGTACTTAACTTTCAAAACTCAAAGGAAAAAGAAAATAATAATATTATTATTATTTTGTTTTAATTTGTTACCTTTTTCCTGAGTTTAACATTTTCCTCTTTGTAGGCATTCAGCTGTTTCTTCCACTCCTCCACATTTGTTGTGCTCTCCTGCAAGGCTGCTGTTAATCTGGCATTGTTGTTTTTTAGTGTCTGCAGTTCTGTCTCCCATTTTTTAGCATTGGCTGAGCTGTTTATGGTTCAAAAATGAGAAAAGTACATTGCAATACAATCTTCAGTCATTAAAATTTACGAAGTTTATATACTACTACTACTACTACTACTACTACTACTACTAATAATAATAATAATAATAATACTAATAATACTAATAATAATAATAATAATTATTATTATTATTATTATTATTATTAACAATCATTGTCACTGTGCCTGTTCTTTATCCTTGTAGTAAAAGGGACAATTTCCTGTTTTTGCGCATGCCCAAGCATTGGAACTAGCAGTAGTAAATTTTACCGCTTCTTACTGAACCATATGATGTTCGTCACAGAGAGAATTAAAGCAAATAAACTGGATGACTAAAGCCCAAAATTGGTTGAAGATACTGCAGGTTTACACAGAAAATATTGAACTCAGTTTTGACAATCAAATTTATTGTACGGCTGAACATTTTATACTACACACAATTTGTCGCAACACACGAGTTACCTAAATTTGACATGCAGTAGGTTCATAACACAAAGGAAATGATTGCAAAAGGAAGTCCAACGAGTAATATTGTTTCTGTTTCCTACGTCAGTGCTTTCGATTGTGTCAATAACAATGGAATTGAAATCAATGCCCAGGCTGATGTGGCAGTTTGCCCATGCACAGCAGATCAAGTCATGAAACCCCCCCTTTAAACAAAGATTGACCAGGGTGTTCACTGAGCATTGGTAATTGCAGCATTCCCCAGCTACTATGTGAAATTGTCTGATAAATTTTCTCCTAGTGGTTATTATACAGTCATGTATATAATCTCAATGAAAATCCTGGTTGACAGACAAAACCTCTTCCCACATATTTATCTTTAAATTATTTATGTAAAATAGAGCGAGTTTCAATTGAGTGTCGTAAAACCAAAACCAAAGTAATTACTTTGGCCAATCAAAAAGGACAGAGACAATCCAGTAAACCAATCAAAACTCGAAGTAATTACACGCAGCCGACACAAAGCGCGGGAAAACGTGCACGCACGAGCCACGATTGGTTTTGGTTTTACTTCTGATTGGTTGAAAAAATGGCGCGAAAACTTTGAACCAATCTCTGATTGAAGTAATTATAAACCAAAGTAATTATCTAATTACTTTCGACACTCAATTGAAAACCGCTCTATAAAAAATTTGCAATGTTTATTATAACAGATTTACCTTTGAGCTAAAGCCATTTTTAGTCTATCATTTTCATATTTCAGCTGTGATTCTATGTTTCCAATGACCTTGTGGCTGCTAATCCCTGAAGTATCTTTTGTCTCTTCCTGGAAAATAACCAATCATATGCAAATAATTGAACATGTAAATATATAAAAGGCCTTTAACTTTGCAAAACTGTGTATACCTTGTTAGACAGATTGAGTTAGGTTGAGGAACAATAACTAACTTTGGTTGTGTGTCAGTGATATCTCGGCATCGGTCGGGTTAGTGTCTTATACGTACTGTATTTATAACAATAGTGTTTGTACCAACACGGTTGTTTCAGCTCAACATGTTTTTACTGTCGGCCAATGCATCAGTGGCGTGTCCACGATGTGTCAACCAATGCATTGGCGGGCATATCGGTTGGATCGGATTCATTACTATCGCCAAGTTTTCTTAGTACAAGACTGAGTTACATTCAAACAATCTGACCTGTGCATGTGAACCTTAAAATAATAAGATGGTGGACAAAGAAAAAATATTTCCCAAAATTTCTTGTACTACTCAAGTATCGATATTTGCCCCTCACTTGGAAATGGGTTTTTCCTGTCCTGTTCATTTTCAGTCCAAGGCTAAGGTACATGGAATCTGTGAGAAATTTTCAAGGCTGGCTTCATATTGCATAATGAATCTCTTTGGTCTTTTTTGGTACTGATCTTGGGCTAATATTCTATAAGTGTAGCCCCCTGAAATATTTTGGTTGATAAAATGTCCCAACATCCTGGCAATTTCCTAAAATTTAACACACTGCCAGAAAAGGTGTCGCATTTGTTTTTAAGTTATCATTCTTAATTAATGAAGGCAAATAACAGTTCCCTACACAACATATTGTATCTTAGCAGATACAAGTAAAAGATGTTAACACAACATGAAAAGACAAAAACAACATTTACAATGTAGGCAAATGAGAAATGCAAAAAAAGCAATAAGATCAATGAAACAAAACGTTTTTGTACAATGAATCCTACTTAAAGTAATAAAATACAAAATTTTCAAATGGAGAAATATTATTTTAGTGTTGAAAATTAAATTCATAAACAGTTGTAAAAACTAAAAAATGACACACATAAAAGGTATAATGACATAAAATTGCATGTACCAGGAAAGACATTGACAATTGACGAGATGCTGGTAGAGAAATTCTTGTCTCTGCTTTAGCCATGTTTCAACTTTCTTTATTTGTAGAGGGATGGAATCATTAAAAATATTGAACTGTATAATTTGACAGAACAAAACTTATTGAAGCAGAGACATTTGAATATTCAATCAAGTGAAATACAGAACTGAAAGAAAGCTATAAATAAAAATATTGGTACTTTATCAGTGATAAATGAAAGTATCTTTTGTTAAATACATGTACTTCAACAAATCAGTCACACCTCACATGATCAGAAACATGCTGCAATACATGAAAACCTTTTTCATGAAAAAAATGAAAGTTATGAGGCAATGAATGACCTTTATTTTCAATGAAGAAATAAATATGATTATTCTTATCAAAAATACTGTAACTTTTTCTGGCAAAACGCACGGAATTGACGTTTCGGATGTACTGGTGACAGCCTTCATCTGAATGAAATGTTAATTTCAATTTCACGCATTTCAACTGAAAAAGTTACAGTGTTTTTCAATAGGACTAAAAGTGGAAGCCTCAAGGATAAACTATTATTGCTCTAAAAGCAATTTTGTCAAACCTTTTTTGCACTAAACCTGTAGTTACTACAAAAACTATTTAATCAAAATTGATGGGAAATAATTTCAAGATGAAATTTTCAATGCTTTGTGAAGATCTAATTTGCTGTCTAAATTGCTTAAGGGGGACAAAATTAACTAGATTTTTAAGGTATCAGAAGTTAAAAATGATTTATATCTTGGGTATAAAAAAATTCATTGCAATGTTTTCAAAATGCCTTAGTTTATAATATAGTTTTGATATACAAGTCATATAATGCACACTCTGATTGGTTAAAACAGTACTGATGCGCGGCTCACAACACTTGTGGGATTTGGAAAATAAAGTTTTCCAAAAATTGTAGCCAAATATGTGAGGAAATAAGAAGTTCTTCATTGTATTTTTTAACAAATAAAGAAGCCTTGCCTGTGATATGTTTTGCTGTAAAGCACTTAGGAAGTGGATAGAGCACTTAAAGTATTAAACATTCTCAACATTTCTAACATATTACCTCTATTTAAGGTAATACTGTTGTTTTTCGATAAATTGTCTAGTTTAAGTGTTAAAGTGCTAAGTGCTATGACCAAAACATGTCGACATAAGAGTCAACTAAAGTTAAGCCCCTTTGAATGGGGTTAGTACTTGAATGGAGGACTGCTGTGAAGTTCCAGTGATCACAATAGCAATTTTTTAAAAAAAACTTGATTTCATTTATTTTGTTTGGCCGTCGAAGGCTATTTTCTTATCTTCTCTCTACGTTGGAACGACTGAACAAACTGGTTGACTGAAGTATTTGTTCTATGCAAAATAATGTTCACAGTGGAACACACAAGAACACAGCAAGGTCTAGAAATAACATACTAGAAAATTCTTCTACCTTTAAAACTTGCTGTTCTCAAAGAAAACGCATCTGTCCACTTTACCAAATACTTTCAAATGTGAGGTTTAATACTGTCAATCATCGCAGGTGGAAAGGAGTCCAAACTAAATGTTTGCTATCATCATAATAACAGAACTCCGCCACCATGGCCGAGTGCTCTAGTGTGCTCTCAGAAAGCTGGGAAAAGTGTGGGCCGCAAGGGGGTTTAAAAACACTGAAGGACATAAAATTGGATTCACCCGATTGGAGCTTAATTCAATATCGGTGGGGTATGCACATTTGTGACTACCAATAAGCAAAAAAGGACATTCGACTGGTTTTAAGACGTGGTATGCCTACAGCATCCCACGTAATGTTCATTCCACGTAATGTTCATGAAAGGATGCCCTGTGTGGTTCTTCTACCGTGACGTTACATACTCATCAAGGGCTGTTGGCTTAAATCTCGAGTGACTTTTCTTCTTCTGCTTCTTCTTCATTACACAAGACTTTTTTGAAGTCACAGTCCAATAGAACTACAACAAGCTACTCCAGCTGAATAGCAGAAAGGCGATATTGAGCCAAGTATGCTAAAAATTAATGGCCTCTTCATGTTATTGCAATTAATTTTTGTGTTTGACTTTCAACAATTCTTTGACAAAAAAGGGATGATTTGAAAGCAAAAACCATCAGTTACGATGTTTATGTAATAAGTTCTCCATTTACCTGATTGGAGCTTAGTACATGTACAAGTCAAGTATATAAATTACTTAAGAAACGGTCCAGATAAGAACGATAGCAACAACGGCAACGAACATGTTGGAATTCAATTGGTATGCAAAAAGGTGATAACTTTTCTATTGTCTGTACTTCCTGCTGATTGGCTTAAACAGCAAAAGTTAACAAAACTTCATAAAAGCGGTATTATATTCATCCTTACTTTCCAACCATCTTCCATCTTTCATCTGGTCTCAGTTTAAATGAATTCCACAGAAATCGTATGTGGGGAACATGTAAAATTGTAAACGTTTCTTGGCTTTTGTTTTCAACTCTTGTGATTGGTCAAAATCTTTTAACACAAAAAAACACCCTTTCAAAGTGGGCTGTAAATGAATTTTATTGCCTTAACGGCTTTCCTGCAGGTTTATGCATTCTCTGTGTAAAAATGATAACATTCCTATGTGGGGAAAGCCCCGTTGCCGCATAACAAAGGAAATTGCTATCCACCTTACACAGATCATTACTTAAAGCGCTACTATGATAAAAAAATCACTTAAATTACACATTTATCTTTCTGGTAATCTCTCCCCATTTTCCAAAGTTTACCCGTAGTTGTAGTTCACTGTAACTGGACAATTTGTGTTAACTGTTTGTGCATCCCATGAATATGCCCTTGTAAGTGTCTTGTTACTTCGGTATGTTTGGCAACTGATCAGGGCACACTGACTAAGGGCACTGGCCTCGGTTGTTCAAAACGTGGATAATACTATCCACCGGATAAATCATTATCCAGCAGATAAACAATAGCACCAATTGAGTATTCCAGTAGATAGCGTTCTAACCAGTGGATAACGCTATCCACCCATCGAACAACTGAGGCCCGATCAATACAAACAAGTACTTCATGCTACATACATTGTTGGCCCAAGAATGTTTCTGGTGGGCCAACGCTTAATGATGTTGCCCATGAAGTTGCAAAAGACCTAAGAATTCCCATCATTGTTGCCAGGCCCTGCAATGCATCATGAAAAGGCTTTGTATCTGCATTGCTTTCCCCATGAAGAGTGAACAATATACAATTGAAACCATGACATCATTAAGACATCTGAACTAATGGACCACTAACTAACACGGTCATGCATGTACATGATCACTGAACAAATGAGTGTCAGGTGTGCTTTGGTGTGGAAATATCATTGGAAGATACATGGTGTATTTTGTCATTTAGTAAAACCTTCAGGGTTAGGATAAGGGTTAGCATTAGGGTTAGGTTAGGGTAATTGTATAATTACTGAACGTTTTATACCTTGTTTTAAAAAATTTGAAACAAACGAAAAAGAGACACCAAGTACCTACCATATCATTGGAAAATCACTTCAAGACATAATGCATTTTAAATACTGGAAAAATTTGAAAGTAACGACAGCATAAACTCAAAACTGAAAACGGAATCGTTTTATGGTATGGGTTTTGCTTGTACAGAGAAAAGTAGCAGCAGTAGAGACATTACTAAAAAAGCCAATGCTGACAGGGTAAACCATACACATGTACAACAGAATTGCATATGTTAAGAGATTTTGTCAGTGCAAATGTCTGCACACAGTGTACACGTCTCCCATTCACTGCATGTCTTACCTCCCCACTACTTGCAGAAGAATTACTTTTCAATGATGATGATTTGTGACCAATGAAGGGTGTGCCCTGGGGAGACTCTGTCACTCCATTCACTGCTCCACTTGATGTGCCATTACTGCTCACTGCCGCATTAGAGCCTGTTCCTGTTGGTGACGATGCACCACTTGCAGTGCTGCCTGGTGTTGAGCGAGTTGCCCCTTTAGCTTCCTTGAATTGCTCGGCAAACTAGGAAAGACAAAGTTTACAAATCTAAAAACATGTGCATTGAGTTCATATTGATATTATTGTAGTTAAGAAAATCACTTGAGGAGTAACAAAAACACCCCTGAAACTTTCAGGGTGGAATGGGATTTGAACTCATGACCTCTGTAATACTTGTGTGGTACTCTACCGACTGAGCCGTCAAGGCAGCTGGGAATTAGCCATTTTGTACACAGTAACCATGAGTTTACATTTTTTACCCCTTCCAGTCTGTTCTGTATAAGAGAAAGCGGGGAGCTTGACTGGTTAAGCCCGCCGCACACAAAGAGGAAAGAGCTGAGCAAACTGTCTCGCGAGGCGGTTTGCTGAGCAGTTTCCTCATGTGTGTCGGGAAGTTTGGGTGAAAAATTTGCCTTCCGAGGCTGTGAGGATAAAATCAAACGTTCGATATTTTTGGCCTCGTGCGGCAAATTCCTCACGGTGTGCGGCCATCGTGAGAATCGAGCTGAGCTTGGTCAATCAAGTATCCAATAAAATACATGGCATTCTCATGCGGCATCATTGGCGTTGGAATTTCTTCCTCCGACCCCATCTTGAACCACTGAAGTCACGTGAGAATAGCATGTATTTTATTGGATGCTTGATTGACTGAGCGCCGATCAATTCGCACGATGGCCGCACACCGTGAGGAATTTGCCTCGCAAGGCCAAAAATATCAAACATATTTGATTTTATCCTCACGGCCTCACGAGGCGAATTTCTCACCAAAATTTCCCTGCATACATGAGGGAATGACTGAGCAAACCTCTTCACAAGGCAGTTTGCTCAGCTCTTTCCCCACCGTGTGCAGCGGGCTTTAAACTCCAGACATGTCCCAGGAAGTTGAAAGGTAAGCCGAAGACAAGTTTTAGTGATCATAACCCATAATCCATAAGGGTTATTCAAGAAGCAAAAAATGGCAAAGTTATTGTTAGAAATTTGTCTAACACAGTTAAGACCCTGTTTGGAAACACCAAATGATAAGAAACTGAGTATTTTTATCTGTCTGGTGTCAAATGATTAAGGTTACTGATGCTTTTTAATTCGCAGTTGTTGAGAAAAGTATGTACTGGTAACAAAAAATTAAGTTGACATGGACTGTAAAATTTAAAACATTAGATTTTTGAAACCTTAATAACAAGCAAGAGATAAATACAAAAAGGGCAATGATTAAATTAAGCAATTGTGTCACACTTATGATCTCTATTCTGGAAAGGCCCACAACAAAGTGGAATCCACTTTGATCTGTTATTTGGAAAATCTGTGGTGATGTAACTCATTGATCCATTTTCTTAGGCAATGACTCAGTGATGAAGCTGTCCGTGACACAAAAAAAGTTAGTTATGTTAACCTTATATTTAAAAATACAAACCTTATTTAATTCAGCCTCTGATGGAAATCCCAGTCCAAAAACAGTATTAGCCCTGGCATCAGACCACTGGCCAAACTTCTGTGAGGTTTTGGTAAATGTCATGTTTGGTAAGATAGTGCTGTTGATAATGGCCTGAAGGGAGAAAGGGGTGAAAATTGAGAAGAACATTGAAATATTTATTGTTATCAGCCATAATCTAAGATGAAAAGTGCAAAGCCAATTTTTAACATGCTTTTGCATTCACAAGATTGTACAAAAATACAAAACCAGTTTGGAGATTTCTTGCAGAGAGCCAGCTTTAATCTTAGAAGCACTCAAATTAAAAGGCAAACTAGAAATAATTGTTCAGAGGAAATAACTTTGTTTGTTTACTGAATGTTTTACATAATGAGGTATGTAGACAATTTCCTCTACAATTGTACATGAATTGCTAAAGCATTAAGTTAATTCAATGATCATCTTTAAGCAAAAAAAAAAGGATACCAAAAAAAAAAGAGGGAAACGAACATCACATTTATGCTGAATCTGTTAAAACCAAAGAAATTATTAAACCACTGCCATTGTATTAAAGCTTACAGTGGATTCAAAAGATACTATTCAGTGCACCTTCACAAAAGAAAAAATTCTACCATTTACATAGATTTGAAAAATAGTCGAAAGCTCTGGAAATAATGAATTTGATTTAAAAATTAAATTTAATTTGATTAAAATTAAAAATTAAAATTTAATTTAAAAATCGCACTTGGTAGGATACATTCAAGATTGTTGGGTAAACATTAGTTTTGACATGCTTCAACAAACACAAACTATTAAATTTTTCTCGGTTGTTAAAAGCCTGTAATTCAAAAAACAAAGCGGCGTTTTAAAAATTCAACGCGTTTAATCTGTAGGGGAACAAAAAAAGAGAGGAAATCCGAAAGCGCCGGGAAGTTTTTTTGGTGTCAATATCATATTGATGGTGAGCAAGTATAGTACTATGACAGTACAGTGATTTTTTTCTAAACCGACGAAGAAGCAACGAATAATTTGCAAATTTTGGGTAAAAGATGTGCAGTGGTTTAAAACTGACAGTTTTGTGTTTTTTATAGTCCAAATGCTAGTTCGAAAAATAGCGGGAGACAAATGAAAACATGCGCTAATTGCAAAACGATTTCTAAAAATAGGGACTGGCCATAACAAGAAAAACGAACTTGATATTGGTTGCTTTAAGATCTAAGGCTTCTTTTCGAAAAAGTCGATAAAAGACTTGTCGTTGAACATAACGTCAGCACGATAAACGAGGATAAAACTTTTCCTTACTCTGCAGAAAACGGGACTTGCACGTTTGACATATTCTTATCCAAGTTGTAGCTGAGTACAATGCAAAATGATTGATGATGACACCACGACAGCTCTTCCAAAACAGCACCCTGAAATACACCATTTCCTTACCTTTGAACCATCAACGGATATAATTCGGTGCGTTTCCTTGTTCGGATCATAATAAAATGAAACGGTGACGGCTTGTTTGGAACAAGGAAGCCAGCTTTTCTTGGTAGCAGGGTCTATCTGAAAGACGTGCGCCCGTGTCGAGAAAACCGGCTGTTCCCTGCCGAGGAATACATTAATCAGTTATTAAATCTGGTCTCATTACAATTATACTCACAGCTCGTCGATAGAGAGCTTTACCCCATAGATAAATTTGTTATTTCTGTACAAGGAAAAATCATCCGTTTGAAACCAAGTTGACTCAGAGATGCAAATCGCCAAACCTTGACTAGGTAACCTCGCCGACAAATCGCGTATCAGTTTTCAATGTTTTTTAATCTGAAAGAATCAGAGAAAATTTCAGCTGAACAAGTCCCAAATATGGCAACATTAGCCTTTGCAATTATTCCAAACTCATTTTAGTTTGCACTTTTCTTGAGACTTAACTTGAAGTCTACTGTACAAGTGCCATATAGAAGATCAAATACCAAAGTTCGCCGTGACAATGGAGAGAGGATATTTATCTACAAATCTAGTCTACGCTCAAAATCCTGCAATCTTATAGCCATGCGTGCG
>NC_090884.1:3032163-3049663 GCF_036669925.1 Montipora capricornis | reverse complement strand
CTGCCAGTGGTATCATCAGCATAGAGATGTGCCTTTCCTTCAGATACGCAGTCTGGAAAATCGTTCACATAAATCGAAAAAAAGTATAGTAGCATTTAATTATGCAAACTGCCCATGACCTTCTAAATAGCTTAGCATCAAGTTAGTTTATGGTCCACTAATACCACAAGCATGCATTTTATAGTATAAAATGTCATGGCTAACAGAGTCAAAAGACTTTCTAAAATCTATGAATAGAACTCCCAACTATTTTCCCTGCATCCATTGACTGTTTCCATGATTGCATCAAGTACATGTACAAAAGAAGAGATTCAGAGGATAGGCCTTTTCTGTATCCCCATTTGTTTTTATGTAACATTACTACTTAGGACAGCTTAGCCTGTGAATATAGATATGTTTAATGACTGCCGGAAATATGTCTGGGTTCAGAGATCAATGACAGCTGCTCTCTGAAAATGCAATGTGCATAAAGCAGAGATTTTGCTCGGCGAGGAAAATCGCCTGTGAATTTAGTTGCTCTTTGTTAGGGGCACACCTGGCGATTTTATATGCTGATCGCTGCGAATTTCCACTCTACTTTTGTTCCCAGGTGTCTTCTCTTTCACCTGTCCACTATTCGTCATTGTTGTCCGCCATTTTTGTGCAGTGATGTGATAAAGTCGTAAGGTCTTATTGGTTGAATCCTTTATCAATGCGCTTTGATGGTTGTAAAAATTATACGCCAGTCACAGAGGTCGGCAAAATAAATCGCCTAGTCAGACTGTCGCTGGCTTGAAAGTTAAAAGGTGAAGTGTTGATTTGTCATCTTGGCAAACACACGTTGGACATGTGACACTTTTCATTTCAAAGCAGCTCTTCTCGTTTAACGAAATTATGTAATATGTGTTGAACGTAATTACATAATTATGTCAAAACGAGAAAAATCTATCTACAGATATTTGACAGTTTCAGCTAGAAATTCAACCCCCAAAATGCAGGAAAGTGCTCGTCTGGAAACCTAAAAGTTCAATTTTTTTTAGAGGGAGCATGCCTCCAGACCCCCCTAGAGGCTTGGCCCTACGGGACTCGTACTAAGCCCGTTGGGCTGAGGCATCAGCTGCCTATTATTGCAATTTTGCTGTCTGTTTGAAAATCTACTGAGAACCCTGCACATCTATTTATGATGTTAATATTTCCTTAATCTACTTGTCTTGATGGAGGGAGGAGGTTGTTGACTTTATATGATGAGTTAGTTCATTTCTGTTGACACCCTTTTTGCTTTGTCATCACTGGCAAATAAAGTTGTTGAAAGTATAATTAACCAGAGTATTCTCCATTTGAGCTTTGAAGCAGAGTTTAGAAATTTAACTTCAGTGCACAGTTGAGGTGATTGGCAATTCAGAACTTGTACCTTATTCCAAGGTTTTCAATGGTAGTTTGCTTCAATCAACTGCTGTTTTTCTTTCAGGTGAAACATGGAATCCTTTGAAGCTAAGGTACCAGCTTAGAAATGTGCGAGAGCGACTGGCGAAAAATTTGGTGGAGAAGGGTGTTCTTACTACAGAGAAACAAAATTTTCTCCTGTTTGATATGACAACTCATCCCTTGGTTGATTCTGTGGCCAAATCAAGAGTCGTAAAGAAAGTACAAGATGCTGTTTTAACAAAGTGGGTTAACGATGCACACAGGATGGATAAAAGGGTTCTGTCTTTGATTTATCTTGCACATTCGTCTGATGTTCTTGAAAATGCATTTGCTCCACTTTCAGATGAGGATTATGAACTTGCAATGAAGAGAGTACGGGATCTTTTAGAACTTGAGCCCGAGGAACAGGCACAGAAACCAAGTGCTAACGAGGTCATGTGGTGTGTAATCTCTGCATTTATTAAATGAATATTTGCACTAGGTGTGGTCCAGTAAATAACTCAAGGATTCCCTACATCTTTGTCCTCTCACGGCAAATTTTCGATCAACATTCCTTTTTGTGTAATAGGTCTTAATATTGTAATTTAATGTTAAAAGTCTTAAGTAAAGAAAAATAGGTGAGGGCAGTTGTTTAAATAGGCAAAATATTTTTTGGCTTAAGATCATCACATCACCTTCTCAAGTTGTCAGAACGTTTTCTGGGCTGGGAAGGTTTTGAAGGGGAAGGAAAACTTGACATAAAGTGATTAGAGGGCTTCCTTTTCATTGCCAGTTGCGCAAATCTCTTTACCATGACACTCGGAATGCCAAGTTAAGCCAAAAGTTACTTAGTGACAGTTTTGTAGGGAGCACAAGGGTAAAGTGACTACTGTTCAAAGAAGACAGGAATCTTGACAGCTGTTGGCAAGAACGCAAGGGTACCTTTTTATGAATGGTGTTGCCTGTTATTACAATCACTGTTTCTTTCTCAGAATGTGGATAACTTGAGGCCAACATATTAATACCTAGAATGATCACTCAGTTATCTTAAGTAGTCAAGTGACCTGCCAGTGGGACCATTTATAAATGTATCCAGAGTGGTGATCATGATGAACTTGAAAAGGAAATGGTTGTTTACTTTCATAGTCAAATTGCACGTTTGTGCTGTCAAAAAAATTAAAGAAAACATGTAAACTTGGCGAAGGAAATCACTGAATCTCAAGTAAAATTCAGAAATGATGGATACAAGCAATGCACTAAACCGTCTCAAAATTAATCATGCCCTTAGGCAAGTCCAATTTGAGAAATTTCAAAACACAGTTCAGAGTATCTATTAAGTTTGAATTTTAAAAGAAGATTGTGCATTACAAGACATTCAACAAGATTTCTTCTTGGAAAGACTCTTGGCCCATTTTGAATTTGCAGGTCTTACCCGGTAGTTGTCTGTGCATGGTTGCTCTGAGACAGTAAAACGCAAAGTATCACGGGTTGAGGCTGCTTTGGGAGACAAAGGCTTAACTAAACATTGAAACTGTACTTGCCTTGTCCGATCCAAATTGAGTAAATTTGGTGATCTTAATGTAAGTAAGAAGTATAAACTGCATGGAAGAAGAGAACTCGTTTATGCATTTTGTATAGAATATCGTTTTTCAGGGGTTGAGGGTGTTATCCAGTATTGTCTAGCTTACTTTCTCAGTTGTGGTTTCTTGTCCCAGACATTCAGACAGAATACCTCTGTCTGAATGTCTTTGTGCACAGAATAACTTTTGCGTCTTCTTATGTATGTTCCTGCAATAAGTTGCAGTTCGATCTTAGCCAAATCATTTAAACCTTAACTAGTGGTAATCAGGTTTACACATGTTACCATGGCGGTTTTGGTCATTGTTTTCCATTGATTTGCACTAATTCAGCTTTGTGCAATGCCTGTAAACATAAGGGCTCATGATGTCCATATGCACATGACATCAAGCTAATCATCCTGAATGAAACTCTATTTTTATGCACATTATTGTCATTTGTTTTTGTGGATGGTCACAAAAATGAATAGGCTCAGTTGTAGTAGAAAGAATCTTTGTGGATAGACTGCCATGGATTCAGTAATTTTTACTGTGTCTATGGCCTAGCAGGTAACTCAATTAGAAATTTTGCATTAATTTAGAAAAAAATAATTGTTATACATAGACAGTTAACCGTTGTACGTAAACAAGTGGCATTAATAAAGCATACATGTTATAAGGTGTCCTGTGTAAAGGGGTGGGATGGATTAGGTTCGGTAATGATCTGGGGAAAAATTAATTCTTTGCATGTAAAAAGGAAGGGATTTTCTTTAAAAAGCAAAGAGTGGACCAATGTGATTCTTGAATTAGGGAATTTATACTGTTTATTAGTATTTCATCTTCAAGAAAATGAAATGAAAGTTAGATTATCACAGTTAGATAAGCAAGATCAGTAGCTGCAAGTGGTTTGAACCCACAACATGCAATAGGCCATTTGCAACAAACTGGTCACATGACTGATAATTGGTGAACTTAAAGCTCAGACTTCATAAATTCCAGAATACAAATTTTCAGAGAAATACCACTTAAGGACGGTGCCTACTAATTCGCAGGTATTTATGCACGGTTTACTGAATATGTGGGAAAAGCAGATCACCACTAGTGTTTTTAAAATCCAAAAATAAAATTGGGCGTAACCACGCATTTTTCGAAGATAATTAATCAACAATATTTGTAAAAAGGTGTAAAATACAAAGCAATGTATGGCGTTCTTTTCCAAATTGAAGTTCAATTATCTCTGAAAAATGCGTGGTTACCCCAATTTTCTTTTTGGATACCAAGATCACTTGCTAAGTTCTGCTCTCTCCACATAGTTTTGAACCACGCAAAAATATCCCTGTATTAATAAGCACCAGCAATAGGAAATCCGAGTATCTCGAGTTGCGCAGAACGTATGCGCAATAACAATAGTAGGCACCTTCCCTAAGGTAAAGACTGTATGATCATTTAAATACTTGAATTTTATGAACAAAAACCCTTTGCCCTCCAGTGTAATTTTTCATAAGTACGTGCCACAAACGGAGCTCAGATTCCTATTTTTACCATGGGTCAAATAAGCGAGAATAAATGTGCAAGGGTGGAAATTTTCAGACTTTATATTGAAGGAAGAAATTTGAATGAGGTCTGAAAACTTAGAAAAATACAAGGACTTGTATGCAAACCATTGAAGCGTGACTGGGTTGCAAAGCGTCCTTTTCCCATACAAATCCTTATAATTTCTTTCAACTGTAACAACACCAGGTTAAACGATATACTTATGAAAATTGGCAGGGTAGCATATTTTGAGCTGCTCTTTTTATTTCTGGAAAAATAATTTCATTAAACCAGCAGAATCATCGTGTTCATGAAAGAAAGGTCATGTAACAAATTGTTGCTGCTCTGCCAACTGAGCTATTGTGCCATGTCCATTAATAATACCCTTTGACGTCCAAATCCGCCTAAACCGGCCAGACTTAGTATTTTACTCAGTCTAACACCAGACGATTTTACTCCTCAGGGGTTCCCCAGGGTGAGTAAAATCGTCTGGTGTTAAGACAGAGTAAAATACTGGCTGGTTTAGGCCGGTTTAGGCATACTAATCTCATTCAACTCTTTGGGGGTATGTTGATAAACTTGCAATTAACCCTTGGCGCCTAAACTGGCCTGGGAATCCCCAGGAGTCAAAGGGTTAACTGAGTATGAAATTTCAAGAACAACACACTTTCACTTGGAACACTGCTTTGAATTGAAGCTCAGGTGAGCCACAGAATACCTCATTTGGATTTTCCCACTTCATGAAATTCTCTCATTTCTGGAGAGAAAGCTTTGGCAATCATTGATGGTCTTTGATAGCCGAGAATGTGGTGCCCCGCTGAAAATGAGCAATGTCAGAATTAAAATGATTTTTGTCTTATTTTTATTCACAAACCTGTAATAATAATAACAAAATTTCAGCCAATGTTTCTGTTCAGCCTGTATATTTCAACAGTTGACTATCAGTACTTTTCAGTGTGTTGTAATTAAATAGTTATATCCTTTTTTTCACTTATTTGACAGTCAAGTATGGTATAATAATATTTTTAAAAATATGCATGTATATTACACCTTTTGAATTAAAAACTTGTGTTTTTGACAATTTTTCAAATTCTTACACTTACAAATGTTTTGATCAACTACACTAAAAACTGAACCAAAGATATTTAAACCAAGTAAAACTTTTTACTCCTCAAGAGCAAAGACATTGGAATGAATTGACCTTTAGCTTGTACATTTCGTTTTCCCATTTCAGACCACGTGATGTTACTTTAGGGAAAAGATTCTTTCAAATGTTGTCTTATGCACGTGTATATCTAAGCATAACTTATGAAAATTCCCTTGAGAACATCACATGGTCTGAAATAGGAAAACAAAACGTACAAGCTGAAGAGATCAATATTATTATTAGGGAACAACCCCCAAAACGCTTAAATGCCATATGTTCAAGCTTCTAGCTACCTCTAAATTAAATCCTACATATTCAAATAATCATCTTGGCAAATCGCTCACTAACAATATTAATAATAATGTGTAATTTGCAAATCACATAGTCTACGGGACTAAAATTATCTGTAAAAACTAATTTTCATTCTCGCCATAAATAATTATTTACAATTCTTACAGTGGCAAAATTCACTATGCATGGTATATTTAAAACACTTCCTATTCTAGTCAAGTGTAAGTCATTGTGTTGCATGAAATGCTGGTATTTTTAAAGGCTAAATAGAATCCTAATGCTTCATTCTTATGAGCCATGCTTTTACACTGGAGGTCCATACGACCTGTTCTGACTTGATGAACACAACAATATTGTAAGTTGTTGGCTCAATAACAATACAAAATTTTTTAACTCGTATGATACCCTTGCTCCTTGTCCTCCCTAAATTAAGGATTTTGCACAACAAGTTTGGTCACTTTTTAGGAAGACCTCAGAGCTCTCACATTTTCTTATCACATTGGAGTAGTGGTATTTCCCATATTGCAAACGGTCATGTTATCTTTTATATGAAAATGAGTCCATATCCTGATCTCCTCAAGAACTAAAGCTCATCCACACTAGTTACATAAGCCAACCACTGTTCCAATGTCATTGCTACTGTCGCCTTATTTTCATCACCACAGGTCCATATGGTAGTCTTCTAATGAGCTCAAGCGCATCCACACTTGTCATATATGCAACCCTCTGTCCATTCACCTCCAGAATCTCATCTCCTGGTTTCAGTTTACCGCTTCTTCCAGCCACGCTGTCTTTGAACACGTACCTGACATGAATTGGGGCATCACCGTACAGTGAGTCCTGACCACCCCCCAAAGAGAAACCCAGGCCAGAGGCCCCCTTTTCAAGAGTAACCTCACTCACAGTGGGTCCGTGAGGTACCTTTTGAAGCCTTCCTTTCAAAGTCTTGGAACCAGTATTGGAAAACAATCTCTTCTTTAGTCGATCATAAGTGGAATTTTCACTGTTTTGTTTCACAAGATCTAAGGGAATTCTTTCAAGAGTAGGTGGTGGGCTGCTCTTTGAACAAACTAAATTCTTTTTCCTGTTTATTTCTTCTCTCGTTGGCCAGGCTTCCGAGTCTGAAAAAACTTCTCTGTCATCTCCATATGACTTGTCCATTAGATTACCTCGTAATGGCCGTGACAAGACAAGTGTGACTCGTTCTGGGGTGTTTTTTAGGAGAGTCAAAGCTTGCATATTTGTTAGTCCTTTGAAAGACTTGCCATTCACTGACAACAAGATGTCACCTTTCTTTACCAGTCCATTCTGGGCTGTGACGCTGCTTGAGAGGATCTGACGAACCTGAGTTAAAAAATCGCGAAATTCAAGAGAAAATAGATGTTTGTGCTTTGTCTGTACCATCATAAACTTAAAAAAGGAAAAAGACGAAAAATAATTATTTTTTTCTGTAGGTTATTTTAATTGTGAATATTACACAAACTATCAAACGCCCTGTAAGTTCTCTGTTTGCAGAATGGGCGGGATGGTAATTACTTGCTAGATGTTTTGGTGTGTAGTATCGTTTTTCACTTTTTCTTTTACTTTAATAGGACATTTGCATGATGACGCCATTAGACTACAAGTACCAGAATCCTTCAGGTTTTGCTTGTCTCATGCTAATTAGAGCTATTGTTATTTTTACCCCGCTTGGAATATAAAATTTAAATAAGAAAAGAAAAACAAACTGAATTCTGGTAGTTGTAGTCAAATGAAGCTATCATGAAAGTTGCATATTCACCCTACGAGCATGTCAAAATACAGCAATGCTGAAAAAATACCCTGGGGTACTACATGCCTAAACATCCAATGAGATAATTATTGTTTGCCTTCAATGAAACGCACAACAAAACAATCATAACTTGACAGTTGGAAAATGACCCTCGTTTTCTGGATTAAAGAAACAAGGGTGAAAGTCGATAATGAACGAGGGTTAATTATATGAAAGTGACCAGTCACTTTCTGCTCATCAGGGTTGCATACTAAAAAATTGAATAAGGATGATAATACAACCCAAGTCACATTAAAGAAATGTATATATTTGACGTGCGGGCTTTAGACGAAAGAGAGAAATGATCCTCACACTTGCGTGGACAATCTAAGCAATAATTATTTTATAGTCTCTTTTAAACACCTGAAAAATTCAGGTGGCTCCCACGACCCCTGCGATTCCCATGCAACGCTCTACCAGTTGGAGTCACCTGAATTTGTCAGGCATCTTAAGGATATTTGCCCCTGCAGGGTCTTGGCCCAGAGGTCAAAACCTCAGGAGGCAACCTAGAAGTCCCAGCATAAAGTGGGGGAAATGTATAAATCGGTAGATACATGTATTGTAGGGGGAATCAATCTCGATTTGCACGACTGGCGCGCAAGGGGGTATCAGTATTGCTTAAATTGGTGTGCAAGTGGCATTGTTATTGTTCTACACAACAGAGGTGCTTTAGGAGTAGAAACTCGCAATGCTGTCCAGGTTAGCAATTGAAAAATCCAACATTGAAGCAGATCTGATCCAAATTGAGTTGCCCAGCTCAGAAATTGACTTTGTCCAGACACAAATCAGAAAGAGGGGTGATGATTTTTCAGATGCAAATGATAATCGGAAACAGGTGCGACATGTTCAGCATATAATGTAAACGTATCTCAACTGCCTTTCATACTATCTTAGGCAGGGGCAGACGTACTGAAAAGGATTACGAGTATTGCTTAAATAGCATGAAATTAATGCTTAATTGCCCTTGTGCCAATGCACAGTCCCTCATTTTTCTATTCAATCTTCAGGATATCTTAGTTTCCAATAGGAAAGGTTCCTGAGTAGATTGACAAATTTACCCAGTGTGTCAGAAGTTAAGACTTATGATATTCCATAGCTTAGGAAAGAAGGGCACCTGATGACCTACTAAAAATAGAGTTTACAAATAGAAAATAGAGTTTACAAAATAACACATTACATGTGGTACCTACCACAATTTCATCAGAAGGTGTATCTACTCCCCCACTCACACTCAGGCCCAGACCAGCACGCCCATTTTTCAACAGCTCTACAGTAAACACTTTACTTGTCTGATCACTAACAGCCCAGCTCACACTCTTCCTTCTTGGCCTGGGCTCATCTTCCTCAGTGACATCACTCTCTTCCCCTGGGATTCCATCGATGATTGTGACTGGCACGTCATCCGGTTGTAGATTGAGTGTTGGACTCTCAGGCTGGAGATATGCTGGGAAACATTCATCACCTTCTTCTGATGAACCAAGGAAAGATGTCATCGGAGAGGGGAGTTCCTCATTAACTGGAGTTCGAAATGAAGATAAGTTGATACAAGACTTTGGCCGAGGGGGTCTCTCAGTTGGTGGACTAAAGGAAAGTTCCTCTGAAGTCCTAGAAATTGTGCTTGATTCACGTGCTCGATTAATTATTGGTTCCTCAAACTGTCCATTGAGACTTCCGTCAGAGTCAACATCAAGATCATTTGCCATATCATCTTTTTTTCTCGCCACAGTGAGCTTCACTAGTGGTGGAGTGTTCTTGAGGATGTCTAATGCTTCGCCGTGTGTTACACCAACCAGACAGTTGTCATTGACTTGTAGTAATTGATCTCCAGCTCTAAGATGCTTGCAATTGGCAGCTGGGGAATTGGGTTGAATTCCTTTAATATAAAGCATGCCAAGATGGGTGTCCAAGCCTCCAACAACCATCAGCCCAATTGACTGTTGTTCTTTTAGGAGCTGTATGGGAGCCAAAAGACTTCACATTAGCAAGCAACATAATGGACCTAAATGAAACCTCTGTTGGCCCAGCCCCACTGACAGCTTCACTTCATCTTTTTTACAAGAGTTGAAATGATACCACGGCAGGGGATTCCTTTTAACAAAATGAATAATTAGTTGTCAAGTGTCAATGCATTTTCAATTCCTTCTTAACTCACCTGCACTTCAATAACACCTTCATCAACATCTGGCTCTTGGTTGCGGCTTTTGATCAGGTCCTGTAGGTTCCCGCTGTGCCAATAGTCCAAGGTGTCAGATCTCTCTTTGGATTCCTCCGTCTTGGGAAACAAGTGAGGTAGTGAAGATGATCGCCTTCTGATTGGCTGCGGAGGACGTTTTAAGTTGACAGATGGCAGCAATCTCTTCTTCTCTTTACTCAGAAGGGGTTGCTTGGTTTCATTGTCTCCAGCTGAAAAACTTGCACTTCTTGTGAATCTGGCCCCAGGGAGTGACAACTCATGGTCATCAAGGGTTGAGCCACATGTATCATCCCACTCTGAAGAAACATCTGAGAAATCGTCATCATCTCCATGAGATGTGTTCACTGGCACAATGTCACATTTGAGCATTGATGCTGCTGTATCCACTGAATGATGATTGTTATCAGCATCATTGGTTTTCATTTCTGAAACCTCTGATTTGTGTTCTACAATAATTTCTTTGTTGACATCATCTTCACAGTGGTCATAGTCTTGGGCATCTTGTCTTAAAAATGAAATTCTGTGGTTAGTACTGTGAACATCATGAATGCCAAAAGCACCGTCATCTCCTTTGGTGTTGTTGTGAACATCAACACCTGAATGAATCTGAGGCAAAGGTTTTATCTTCTTTGACTTCCCATTTGGCACCTCTTGCTCTGTTTGACTCTCCAAGCGCACATCTTCAATAAGTTTGTTTGTTTGCATTGTTTTAGTAGCAAAAGAAAGTGTAGGCATGGATGATAAATGAGGTTGGCTTGGCATGCTGGACAGATCTTCTTGTTGAAAATCATCATTAGCTTTCCTTAACAGCCAAGGTGGAGGAGGCTCGGGTTTAAAGCTTGGAGGACCAGGCGAATTTTTAGCATATCTTGTTTCATTACCGTTCAAAACATGCTGTGCTTGAGATCCTTTTGCAGCCAAGGGTGGTGGCTTAGGTTTAAACCTTGGAGGTCCTGGCGAGCTTGGGCATGTCAGTTCCACATGACGTTTCTCTATTTTGTCATGATTCTTATTTGACTGCAGTGCTAGTGGTGGTGGTTCTGGTTTAAATGGAGGTGGACCTGGAGATGGCAGATCTTCGTCCACACTATCGCCTTGTCTGTTAAGCATTTCTTGTATTCTCTCATCATGTGAGGAAGTTCTGTTGAACTTAAATTTAAGTTCATCCACAGTTAGTTGATGCTGCATTCTATTTGGTACACCACTTGATATCAGATGCTGAGGTTTCTTTGCCACAGGTGGATTGGAGGCCAATTTCTTTTCTTCATCACTCACATCCCTCAAGGATGTAGGGGGTTTTGGAAGTGGTTTATCTGTCTTAAACACATCTGTACTAAAGAGGGCATCTCCTGTCACGAGATCTTCTGTTGTGGAAGTATATGTTCCTTTTCTTTCAATATCACAAACTGTGTTTACATCTTCAGCCAATTGAGCATATTTATCAATACCTTTGTTAGGGTCTGTTTCACCTAGCTCTCTTGAAACTTCATCATATAGGTGTGATTCAACATTTACTACATCTTTTTCTTCCATTGGAGATGTGGTATCTTCACTTATTGAACTGGATTTTTTGTGTCCTTTCACAGCACGTCTTTCTCCATGACTGTTTAACTCAGCAGAAGAATGCATTGTTTCTGGATGTGCTGGATTTTTTGGTGTTACTTCCACAGCCATGTAATACTCACTTCTGCTTTTATTAACTTCACTATCATGGAAGCCATCTTGTTCTTGACTCAATGAAACCTTCCTTGCATAGGATAGAGGAGGAGATGGGCTGGACCTTCTACCTCTTGAGAACAGTCCCCTGGGTGGTGAGACTGATCGACTCCTGTCTGTTTTAAGATTCTTCTCATCTTGCTTGTTTGTCTTGTCTCGACTCTTGCTTCTACTACGAAATCCAAACAGTCTCCTAGTCCATGATCGTGATCGCTCCCGACCATAAGAATCCACATCAAGAGATACCTCTGGTGACTCAAGATAGTTTGAATCTGATTGGTTTTGTTTGCTCTTGTTGCTTTTTGAAAACACCTTTTTCTTGTCCTTAGCTGGTGAAGATGGCTTTTCCTTCTGGTCCTTGTATTGTTGTCGATGCAACGGTAGTGAAGAACTCTTGGACTTGATGTCTATCTTAGATGGCAGCACCTCGATGCCTAAACCAGTGGAACGTGACTTCCTTGAAATGCTGCTTGAATTGTTGTTTATCTGACGCTGTATAGGAATTGGAGGAGCTGGCCTTCTCTCCCGGACTTCATTTCCATTGTGACTTCTGGCATCTCCGCTTTCTTGCTTTGATAAATGGCTTGGAAAATCCTTTGGTATGACTTCACTATACACAGAATCACTTTGATTTGTTCCTGAATCTTTGCCTACTTCAGTCACATCAGCCAGGGGATGGGAATCAACAGATGGCAAATCAGATTGAGCTTCTGTGTCTGGCAATTCTTCTTGTGATTCTGAAGGATCTTTAAAGTGCTCAACAGGATCATTTGTTTGGTGATTCACAAAGTGAATGCTCTCAGTTTTGGTGGCAGTGTCATTCTGTATATCTGTAGGAAATGCTGCTACATGTTTTGAATTGAGTGTGCTGCCTCCTTCGCTGCTTTGCTCGTTTCCTGATTTTGAGGAATCCTCTAAGCCAAGTATTTGACCCAATAACGCAAGCTCTGCTTTAGCTGATCCAGACTCTGACGATAGATCCATTTCTGGTGGAAGAGGTGGTGGTGACATTGCATCAGAAGAATCTGTGACAACAATTTCCTTTTCCAGTGAAGTAGGCTGTTGAGCTGACTCATCATCTAAGGAATTTGCCTCTGGCAAAAAGGAAACAGCCACAGTTTGGCTTGGTGGTTCCAAAATAACTTCCTTATCCTTGTGCATGATGTTTTCACGGAATGATCTTTTCTTTCTTGGGCTCTGTGCAGAGGGGAAAGTTTCCTGGGTAGATGATACAACATCTCTTTGCTCACTTGATGCATGCGATGTATACTGCTCCACTCTAGAGGGTTGATAACCATCAACCATATTTTCTAAGCTTTCAACAAAGAGAGGTGACATCTTTGGAGGAGGAGGAGCTGGTGGTAGGCTTTCCATGTCATCTTCCGGGGACTCTACACGAGCCACTGGGCACGAGTGATCATCCAATCCTGTATTATCTGAGAGAGGATTGATCTCACAAGAGGAATTACTTTGATCAGAACTTTTTTGGCCTTTCTTTGATCTAATTCGTAGTGGGAGTATCCTTTTTTTGGAGCTCTTGTGTTCTCGTTGTGTCATTGGTGGAAGTGGGCCACTGATATAAGGTATTTCCTGGTGTTCCTGCAAGTGAGACGTTTTTGTATCTGAAGACCTCACAGACCAAGTTGATGTGTTGATGGAAGATCGCGGTGGCGGTGGCGCAGGTGGCAGACTGTCATCATCTGGCACATCAACATGTTCGTTATCAAATGAATCAACTAATCCTGATGCTGACATCTCTTTAAAATGAGAAGGGGAAGATGACATTGGGCCTGATCCTGGTTCCCCTATGGTATTTGAGAACCGAAACTTAGATGAATTAATAAGTGATTTCTCTTTATGCGTGGGAGACGGCAGGGCCACTGATGATCTTGATGAATTTGCATCGAAACCCTGCTTCCTAACTGCATGCTGATTTACTTTTGGAGTCAATGGTGGATGAGACAAACTTGGTACACTTTCATGATCATCACCAAAAAGGCTTGGTGGTTTGATTGGGACAGCTTTACTTCCGTTCCATGAAGATGTATCTTCACCAAATGAATCCAATGTAGGTTTTGGTGGAGAAACAGAAGACAAACTTTCAGTGTCATCTCCAAATAAACTGGGTGGTTTAATTGGTGACTGCTGCTGCGCTTTTTCAGATGGCTCTGAAGGCAATTGGTTGAGATTAGCAGATACATCTTCTAATAAGCCAGGCCTTTGTTCCACAACCAAACTGGAGAAATCACCAGTTGATGAATCCAGGGTGGCTGGACTTGACGTATCAGAGCTGGTTTTTTCTTCGTCCTTGTAAGAATCGGAACCAATCAATATTAAGCTGTCCTCTAGGTTGTTGACAGAATTATCAAATATTGATGGTGGGTCCAAAGGGGTTTCTTCAATGTCCTCAACATCCAATTCATCTATACGGTCTTCCCAACTTTCCAGTTGCTCCTGCTTAGGAGGTACTGGAGGAGGATGGATTGGTAGTGGAAGATCATCAAAACTTGCATCTTCTAATTTATTGGTTTCCAACACTGTTTCATTATCCCGTGCCACAGGTCCGACCACTGGAAAGATTTTCTGAGGTCGAATAAATCGTGTTCCCTCTTGTAATCCCTTTGATGTCACCAATTTTATCCTGGACTTGTCAGGACTTTCTTCAGAAATCAACTCCTCTGGCATGTCAATTTGTGTTTCAAGCAAGACACTCTTGGGCACACAAGTTTGCCCCAATTTGCTCTTTGAAAAAGACAAATGACTAGGTTTGCTATCTTCTTTTAAATCCAACATAGGTTGCACAGAGTTTGGGATTTCTATGCCCTCATCAGCGAAACATTGCTTCAATTGCAATTGCTTTGGTCCAGCCTGGGCTACAATCTTCACATTTCCCTTTGGACAGTTTTTTATCATTTCCTGAACAACACTGAGGGCAACACCATCCAGTTGGACATCACCAATGGACAAAAGAATATCTCCAACTCTAAAAAGACAAATTAAAGGACAGAGAAAGCTGAATGCTTGGTATAACTACATAGACCAACTTTGGCATTGACATCAAAAGATAAGCACAATTCTGAGGGTCTGTGGAATAGAACTAAGGATTAATATTAATTTTTTCTATGTTGAGTTTATTCCTTGGAGGCTTGACTCGAAAATGTTCTTGTTGAACCCATTGACTTCTAGGAGTGAGACTTATTACCCACACCTTACCAAGCCTTGAAACTTATTGAAAAGCATTTGGGTAAGAATAGCCATAGAAGACCACAAACCATTCGAAAGGATGCCATGGGGTCGAAAATCCAGATCGACTGAACAAGTTCTCTGTTTTGAAGAAAATAATGGAAAGGAAAACTGAAGGGTTTGATTTAGGAAATGCTATTTATTCACCAAAGGAAACTGAATTTGAACACTCAATCAGACTCCATTTGTGTGAAAGTGTTCACATAAAACAGTCCATGTGCACGCTGATTCCTTGGCTGACTCACTTAATTTTAATTTTGATTCCAAAAACTGTTATTTTAATGACTTGAAAATGAAGTCAAGATGACTTTGAAACATTCACTTCTATCGCTAATTAATCTTTGTTCACTGTTGCCAAATGCTTTCCAAAATATTCTCTTTTTTTGAATTTGAAACTTGAATTTGAAAATGTCCCATATCGATAACTTTATTTTTTCGCAACTTAACCTCACTTTGCTTACCTGATATTTCCATCTTTTGCAACCATTCCAAATGAGGATACTTCAGTTACAATGACTTTTCCTTCATCTGAAACATCCACTTTCAAGCCCAAGCTTCTGAATTTCTTCTGGTAAGTTATGACAAATGGTACATTCTCAACTCTTCTTCCTTCCACTGGTTTTATTTCTATATCACTTTCTCCAGAACAGAGTGGTGTAACTAAGCTCCTTGTATGATCATCCAAATTCTTCACATCAGATAACTTATCATTATGCTTTAAGAGCTTGTTTTTTGTCTCCTCTGATGGCAAATCTTCACCTCCCACCATACCCAGTTGGCGGCTAAATGTAGTTCTGTTGGTGGCCAGACTCGACTCAATCTGAGGGGGTGAAGTTGGTGACTGCACATTACGTGGTTCAAAAGACAATTGATTGTCTTTGGTAGAGATTGGTGAATCATCAGATTTTGGTGAAGTCCTTATATTATTGTCATCCAAGGAACCAGCTTGACTGAATGTGGAAGAGGTCCTGCATAAAATCTCATTGACACTGGGAAACTCATAACTGCTGTTCTTGTCAATGTCTCCAGGCTTACAGGCATCTTGTTTGATAATGTCTTTCATTCTGGGACTAAGCTCAGGAGGAGGTGAAACAACTGGAAATGACGAGATGGTAAAATCCTCTTCATTACCTGATGTTACTTCTGACAGGACAGGTGAAGGAATGGGAGACAATGATGGAACAGAAGAAACAGTGAAATCATCAACAAAGAAGTCTCCTACATCCAACAGAGGTGGCGGCGGAGGTGAGCAAGGCAAGTCTGGAGGTTTGTCTGGTAAAATTTCCACATCATTATTGTTTGGAAAAATTGCATCCACCTTCTTTGGTTTTCCAGGTTCAATGTCTTTTTGAGAGTCTAAAATAGCTGAAGGACTGAAAATACTTGGTGTTTGTCTTGTAGTTTCCATTCTCAATGACTGGGGAATTAGCATCGGTGAACTGCCAAGTTGAGAATTTTGAATGGATTTGGATTCTGTGGAAGCATTAGATATTTCAGAAGGTAGAAAGGATGTAACATTTTGAAATTCAGTAACAACACTCATGACTGGCATCTCTGCAGCGGGTTGAATTGATGAATCAGTCTCAATCTCAAAGGCACTAGATGCATTGTTTCTTAAAGTTTCCAAACCTTCTCTTAATATTACAAAGGTAACTTGTTCCCTTGGTTTCTTTAGCAACTGCAATGCCATAGAATGCGTAACACCTTTTAAAGAAACACCATTCACCGACACTAGTCTGTCACCAATGTGAAGTTGCCCATCTTGAGCACATACCATACCAGACAATAATCTGCGAATCTGAAAAACAAGGCAATAAAATTCTCAGGATTCGTGAGAGAGATCCATGTTAAACAGTGGACTCTACATCTACCGGTACAACTACATGTCCCAACACTCAGCAAAGTCCTGTTGACTTGTGGCTGTTTTTGCTTAGGTGGCCTTATACACCACAAGCCTTTTTAGAGACATTACGCCAAGCCGGCCACTTCTGCTGGAGAGAACATACTCACAGGAGTCAGCCACAACACCAGGAACTTAATCCCCTGGTGTGAGCAATAAATTCAGACTATTACTCCTTTGTAACTCAAATGAAATTAAAAAACAGACTTGACACCAATAAAAATAAAGATTGCGCATTTCTGTAGCCTTCAAATGCCTCCCAAAAGAGTGGAATCCTTTTACCATCCAGGATCATTACACATATTTTGTGGCTTCCTTAGACTCTGATGCCATCTCACTCTTACTTAATTAAGACTTATAAAACATCATGCCAATTTCAAAGTTTTCATGCACTGGCAATGCAAATTTCAATCTAGACTTCACTCAGCGATCACATTACCTGAAAGTATCCTTTAAGTTTTCCATAACTTGGGACCAATGAGATGCCCAGGGTGGAGTTAAGCGACTTCTTGATACTTATAGTCATTTTCCTGTATCCAGTTGGTACGATCAAGTTGTCTCCCAATTCATCCTTTATTTCTGAATCAACTGATCTATTGATGATTGGGTTCTCCTTAGCACTCACACTTTCAGTAAGTGGTTTCTTTAAAGATTCTGATGAGCTATGGACCCCATTAGAAGCATTTCTATCTTTCTTAACTTCTTCATCAACTTTATGTCCATTCTG
>NC_090884.1:2952163-3027163 GCF_036669925.1 Montipora capricornis | reverse complement strand
CATTATTATGTGATGATTATTATATAATAATCATTTATTGATTTGTGATCCTATCAAGATATCTAGCTTCAGTTGTTGAAATAAGCAAAGTGATGTGCGTTTGTGAAGAAAATGCTCACAATCTTTTGAAGAGAGCATGTCAGTTTGGATAATCAAATAAGTGGTTAATCAGGAAGTTAGTGCTAACATTACACAATTTAATACATGTAGTTAATTCAGCCACACTTTTCTCTTGAACTCCATACCTTGCCTTTCTTGCCTGATCCAGAGGAGAGTGGAATAAGGGGATCACAAGATGATGAAATATTATCTGCAAAGGAGGAAAGGAGCCAAACAAAGCGAAACACATAAAACAGTGTAAAGTTTGGAAGCCCTAGCCTCACAATTAGTGATGAGAGATTAGGTAAGTGCAAATCCAGTAGAGTTTCCTAGTTTTACAACTAATTATCAGTCATATATGTCCAGATTTGTTGCAAACTGCAAGAACTTGACATTCAAGGCTTTTTTTTAAGAAGGGGGTGGGGGTGGGGCAAATAAGAACACGAGGAGTTAACATGAAAATGCAATGAAAATCGATCTAGTTTTCTCCAGGATTTGTACTTGAGTACAAATGAGGGGAAAATGGATAGCCAGGGAAGTTAGTTGTAAGGTTCAAATCTTGCTCTTAGCACCACATTTTGATAGTCTTCTGTGGTCTTGATTTTGATGTCACTGCACTCAGTGACTAGCAAATTGGTTGCCCCCTCCCCCCCCTTCCACCCAATTAATTAGGTAACTGTTATTTTTCCTTACTGTCATCATCTAAGAAAAGAAACTCACTGATGGTCAGGTCTCAAGAGAAACCCAAACCTGCAGCAAATTTAGGAAAACCAAGATAACTCACCACAAGAGTCCGAACTTTCTGAAGCAGCTGACAGAGAGGATCCTGTTCGGACACTCTTGGATTTATCAGGGACCTTCTTGTCAAGAATGCCATGGTTACTTTCCAGTTTTGTTAATGCATCATTTAGTTGCAAAGGCAGTTTTTCAGGTATATCGTTCTGTGCTACTTTCAAGTAAACTTTTCCAGGGGGAACCTTGTCAAGAAAACGATACACTTCTTCAACCGATAGATTCTCAGTTTTCTGTTCGTTAATTTCAAGGAGCCTGTCACCTTGTCTGTGAATCAAATTTATGACAAGAAAGTCAATCCTTTGCCCCCTACAATGTCCATTTAGAAATTTGACACTTTCTAATGCCAAATGATTTTACGGGACAATGGTACAATGGGACAAAACCCCTTAGGGATGGAAGGGTTAACAGAAAAGATTTGTGTGACAAATGAAAATCATACCGGCATTAGGTCAAAGCAAAAAGGATTTAGTTATATAGCCAGCATTTCTTTGCTACAATTTACATGTATGCACCTATTGCAAAAACAAGGTGCTATGACGTTTAATAGAGATCCTAAAAATGAAAGTAATAAGACAACTACATGTATTAGGTATACCAAGCATAGAGTGAATTTCAATCGAGTGTCGCAAAACCAAAACCAAAGTAATTACTTTGGCCAATCAAAAAGGACGGAGACAATCCAGTAAACCAATCAAAACTCAAAGAAATTTCACGCAGCCGACACAAAGCACGGGATGACTGCTTTTGGTTTCACTTCTGATTAGTTGAAAAAGTGGTGCGAGAACTTTGAACCAATCACTGAGTGAAGTTATGTAAAACCAAAGCAATTCGCTAATAATTACTTTCGACACTCAATTGAAAACCGCTCTAACAGCCCCAGCACCCCTCCCCCCAAAGAATTTTTTTTCCACACAGATGAGTAAACAACTAATGAAATATCTGTTAATGATTCAGCCACTGCACAAATAATAATAATGAAGGGCTTTGCCCAAACACATGTTCTATGAAATATGGCACAGAAAATTTTACAAAGGAGGAATAATGAGGCAAATAACAAGAATAATATTGACTTCACCTTAACCTCCCATCATTAGCAGCAGGGGATCCCTGGATGATACATTGAACAATGATTCCTTGAAACTTAGAAGAGGGATTTGATTTCCCTAATCCAATTCCCAGACTACTTCCAGGTTCTGCAATGCAAAAAAATTAAACCACAGTAGCCAATCAAAATGGAAGCTTGAACTGGAAAAACAATAATGCAACGCTTTGCACTCTTTGAGCACAGAAAAAAAAATAGGGAAATCGTGATTTATTGGAGGCTAGAAAGGGTTTTTCATTGCTATAGTATTTGTGAAACGATGAAGACACCAAAGAAGGATATTTTGCAGCGTAGGCAAACTGTAAATATCTTTGCAACTCTCTTGTTGGGTAATACTTTACGGGCACTTATGACGTCATATCGGTTACCATGGGTACACGCCACATCGACAAAAACGCTTTTTTATTTGAAGTGCCATCGTGAATGATACGTGCATGCAAAAACTCAAGAGATAGGTCACCAAGCAAAATTTTGCGATAAATACAAGTTTTTTTCCGCAGGTTTTATTTCCGGTTCGCATGATTTTACGCCTATTTCCACTTCCCGTGTGTTGCACACGCCAGTTATGATAGAAATTTGATTCGTTCAGCTCATGCGTATTTCTTAGTTATGGGGTGTGTAGGTTACGCGCGTGTGCAGCTAAAAACCCTTTCGAGCCTCAAAAAAAAAAAATTATTTTTATTTTTCTTTGAATTTTAAAACTGTTAACTGAACAGTATGTGACCCAAGTTTTAAGCCCTGATTTAAAAAAGATGCCTGTTTATTTTAACTGGAATTTTCCTAATTAAATGGTCCACCATTACCAACTTCAAAATCTTGAGAGCTGGATTGAGGAGAACTTATATGACGTCAAAGACACAATAGTTTAAGAACGCAATGTGTGTGTACGCGGCTGAATTAATATGCAGCACTGGAGTTTCGGGTTTTCAGACTTTCAAACTTGTGTTTTGCATATATAATAAGCTGCATTTTACAGCTAGTTAGTCACTGACAGTGTTGATTAATAAGTTCTTGATTTTATCTACCATTCACAGTTAAGATTGAGATGTTGAATACAAGCACCCAAGGAGACAATAATATTTATATGAGGTTAGAACTTTCTGAACGTAATACAAGACAAGAAGACTGAAGGCTAGTTACGTGTTTAACATCCATATGATATCCAGGGTAAGATGTCTACATGTAGCTCTGTCCATTGATGTGTTATTCAAGCTCTTATTAAGTCAACACCGGGAGAAAATGAGTCACTGTGATTTGCATTAACAATAATGATCTTGATTTCCCTGTTCAAAGCACTTGTGATCTCACACAATAATTATTGAAAGATAAAACCACATGCTTAATGTGAGGGGTAGTTTTGGAAAACCAGGTACAAAAAAAAAACTAAAAATCACACCTTTATACAACACAATGTCACTCTGTTTTCCACCTTTCTTGTTTCTCTTCTGACGAAGCTTCCTAAACATTGTTGGTGATGAAGAACTGCTTGAGCTGGCTGAATCTTCTGTTACACTTTTGCTCCCACGACGAGAGCTTCCTGGTGAGCTCTTAGGTGTTGTAAAAGTGGACCAGCTTGGTGCTCCTGGACTGTTTCTTCGCACTTTCAAAGTCACAATTCCTCGACGAATGTGCTGACAGGAAAAAATAAATAAACAAGGTTCTTAATATTTTCACCTGTCGTCTCAATCAAAACAAGCTATGTATTTGACCAAACACTACTTAGCAATGTTAAAAAAAGTCAGACTCAGGTTCTTTACCAATGACAAATTTTACAAAGTCACAATTCCTCGACGAATGTGCTGACAGGAAAAAAACAAATAAGCAAGGTTCTTAATATTTTCACCTGTCATCTCAATCAAAGCAAACTATTTGACCAAACACTACTTAGCAATGTTAAAAAAAATCACGTTCAGGTTCTTTATCAATGACAAACTTTAATTAGGGGATAATGCTCATCAACTACACAAAGTATTGATGTATAAAGTGATTAATCTTTTTATATTTTATGAAAAGAGTATAACAGTGGTTGCTTGTTTGGTGTGAATTTATGAATTAATAACCTTTGACACGAATACCATGTGTAGATGAATTTTTTGTTTGCTTTGAAAAGTCAATAATAGTTCAATTTGATATTGTTCAGAGGACAGGTGCAATCTCCAAAAATTAGGCCATATTTTAAGTCAGTCAGCATGTCAAAAGAACAAATTGAATTATCAACATTTTAAAAAATACTATGAAAAAAAGGGAATCTGATCACACTAAATTGTAAGCACGTTTTGAATATCGAGTGTTACATCTAGATTCCGAAATTAGCAATAATTGTTAAAACACACCAAAAGGTTGCAATAAATAATTTCATTATTGAGATTCATCCTGAATAATAGAAATGACTTTTTGACATCTAGATTATTCATCAGTTGTATGTAGTGTAACAAATTCTTGGCAAAAATGGAGTTGTGATGCGGCATTTCCTGGCAGCTTTACAGTATGAAATTTGTTTCTACTCTTCTGTCACTGTTTGCCTTTACTCTTTAAATAGTATTGTGGTTTAAAAATATTTCCTGCTTTGCCTTTAACCAGTTTACTTTCATACATATACACCATGGCTTCAGATTATGGAGAATTTTGAATGTTCAGTGTAAAGACAATGAAAGTAAATGAACTTGTGCCCTGCAATTGTTAATCACTGGAAACTTAATTAGTTGTATGTTTTCATGACAAAAAAAGTGACTTAACGCCATTACTGCAGTTATAACATCTTGTAAACACATTATGTAACAAAGTAATCTGCCTCTACCTTGAAGGTATCCAGAGCCTGTCGATGAGTGAAGCCTTCAAATGAAGTTCCATTTACAGACAAAACCTCATCACCTTCATCAACAGAGAAAAACTCAAGGTTCACTTCATTGCATTCAATAAATAATTTTAAACAAAAATGGAGATGCAATTATGATGAAATAATACAAATGTATAATGACAATGATGACAAGATAAACAGTTGCTAAAAGATGACAGCAAAAGGGAAAGGAATAATATTGGTGTTGATTATTGTAAAAATTATCATTATTGCCACGCAATACATGTCTTAACAAAAAAATCGAATTTTACCATTTTAAATTTGTAGTGATTTGAAAACTTGGGTTTTCAAATGGATTGGGGTTCAAAGGTGTTCTTGCAGCATTCCAATAGGCCTTTTGCAACTAATGATCACATGGTACAAAATCCGCCACCCTGGAGGGCAAGCTCATTATTATTCCCCCACTGGGACATTAAAACAAAGGTAAGTCAAGCTTGCCTGAACCAGCTTGACTGGTTCAGGTCTCTTTGTTTTAATGTCCCAGTGGGGAAATAATAATGAGCTTGCCCTCCAGCATGGCAGATTTTGTACCATGTGATCGTTAGTTGCAAAAGGCCTATTAACCCTTTAAGCCCCGAGGGGTTCCCCATTGACGAGTAAAATCGTCTGGCGTTAGACAGAGTAAAATCTATAAGTGCAATTTGGCCCCATCGGGACTGAAAGTGTTAGACGGGGTGATAGTTATTGCACGCTGTTAGCTTAACCCTTTAAGCCCCGAGGGGTTCCCCATTGACGAGTAAAATCGTCTGGCGTTAGACAGAGTAAAATCTATAAGTGCCATTTGGCACTATTGGGGCTGAAAGGGTTAATGGTTTTTGAACGGTTTCTAATGGATTTAAAAGGGTTTCTTATTGAGAATCAAAAGCTTGAAAGCATGGCAGGTGTTAAGCCAACACACATTCAAAATTTGATGAAAAAACCTAATGACGAGGACACTAGCCAACACTGAAATTCAACATGAAGACAACCCATGTACCTTTCTTCATTCTGCCATCAGCGTCTGCTGCACCACCTGGAAGAATATTCTTAACATACACAGCCATGTCACCATGAGGTGAATCCTTGCCTCCGACAATAGTAAAACCAAGCCCTTTTCCACTCATTCCCTTTACCAAGACAACAGTGACAATCTCTTCTTCTGTTGATGTGATACCATTCTGTTCATGCACGTTGCTATTAGTCTCTTTCTTCTTAGCCTGAGGAGAATTTCTCTCATTATTACCAACCACTTTCAGTGGTGTTGGTACACCCACTGTCATTACCTGTGGGGAGGCATCTCCTAGATAACGTGCAGGAAAGGCAATGCCCAAACCACCAGGTGTTTGAGGTTTTGGAAGTGAAGGTGAGATTTGACCAACTGCTAAACTTGATTTACCATCACTGACTTTCCTTTTTGCAGTGGTTACTGAAGAGCTTAGAGAATTTTTCTTCTTAGCATTTTTCATCATCGCTGAAGGCGAATTCAAGGGCTTATCCTCCAAAGTAACTGGTTCACTCTCAAGACTTTCATCTTCTTTGGAAATCAGTACATCACCTGCTTCTATTTTGGATCCTTTATATGAATTCTCAGATGAACTACTTGACAAGCGATGGCTCCTTCCATTTTCTAAATTTCTTGCGTTTAAATTCAAGGGGAAGTTAGCTTCTTTTCTGGATGATTTTTCCCATTCATTCAGGTTTGAGCCATAATGAACTGTTCCAGAATGTCCATTTTCCAGTTGTGGTATGCTAGTTTCAAGAGTGCCATTAGATTTGTATAAAGCTGTTTCCTCCATTGTTAAGTTGAGTTCAGCAGATTTCTTGCTGCTCTGGCCAAAGATATTGTCTACAGAAACAGCTCGACGTTTCATGTTCGTGACATGTTCCTTCTTATCAGCACTTCCATTTCTATAGACATTTTCTTGAGACTCAGATCTTCCTCTAGACATTGGCTTACTTGTATTAGTGGAAGTATCACCCTAAAACAAAGGACATGTCAGTTGTAAAGTTAACCAGCTTAAAACTATGTCTTATTATGCATATTGACCCTCTAAACAACACCTAATAAGACACCTAATAGAGATCGGGGCTGTCAATTACTTTTTAAGTAAGCTGGAAAATTATTCAGAGACATTGGTGGGGGAGACTGTGAATATGTTGTGTTAACTAGATATTGTTCCTCTCTTTAAGTTAAGGCAGGGAAATTCCCGACCCCTGACCCTTTAATGACTGCCCTGAAGGTAGAAGCAGAAATTTTATTTCACCTTCAACATTACACATGCAAGGTCTCTACTCTCCCAGTGAAACAATAAAGATACTTCAAAAAGTCAAGAAACCATTTTTTCGATGCTGACTAAATGATATTTGAAAAAAATCACATTGCTCCCCATGAGAGTTAAACCTACATGTATAATATTCCAATATTTATTACTAGTTTGGATGCTATAGAAGAGTCAAAAGTGCTACATTTTAGACCATTAAACTATATTAAACTCATCAACAAATGAGTGTGGGGGAGGTGCCTGAGAGGCCGTTGTAGCCAGTCACAAGCTGCAGCCGAGAGCAGCGCGTAATTACGACAACCCTGGAAGTGGCATCCACCGAGGCACCATCTCACTGCTAGCCAGTGGAAAAGTTAACAGTGCAAGCCCTATGCTTATCCAACGGAGAGATAGGGAGGGAATAAAGAATGCATAAACCAATAGCAACAAACACAACAACCAAAGCTAGTTGAGTTCGATACACGAGGCGAAGGGAATTTTCTGGTCCTGACAACCCAAAGGGATGCCCACCACCGATACCGCAAACACCTGCTGGCCAGCAAGGTCTCAAGTTTACCTTAGTAGTGCTACTATGACGAAATTTGCATCTTTCCTATCTAAGCCATTTTAAGACATAAACACGTAGTCTGTACGAGAAGAAGAATACTGTTTACTATTTCCACATCTCTTTTTGTTCCAGAGATATTCAAGTTGTTAAAATATGCAAATTAGCCAAGTGATGATGTCATAAACTCAACTGAGTTTTGATCAAATATGATGAAAAAAAGATCTCAGCCAATTTGTATCACAAATGATTGACTCGTTGAAGTAAGATTCTAGTAGATGCTCTCTAAAATATGAACATACTAGTGTTGTTACCATGGCAACATACTGTGTTATAGACCTCCCTGATATTGAAGACTTTGCTGGCCACCTTTGGCATTCTGTTTTGATATTTGCCAATGGTGATTTATCTGCATGATCCTGCAAGCATATTAATATGTTAGGTCGAGTTTGTGACCTTGTTATATGTTTTTCTAGCTTAGATAACCGAAAATACTGAAATCAGATTGGAAGGGACTGGAAAGAGTGGGATAACCACAGTAATGTTTTCTGTACATAATTTTGTACATGGAGAGATTTATGTTGATGAAAAATAATTTTGAGATTTGGTTCTTCAGACAGTACCTGCCTCGAGATGACAAGCTGTATTAGTTTGGGTGATGCTCGCAACAAGTCCACTGCCTCCTGTTGAGTGATTCCAATCAGGCTGTGACCATTAATCCATAGCAGCTCATCACCTTCTTTAAGACGACCATCCCTAAAAATCAATGCACATAACATTGCATTTTTGACTTTAAGCTTAATCTCACATTCATAAAACATCATGCAGAATGCTAACTTTATTACCCACTGTAAATAGAAAAAACTCAACACGCATTTAAATCTCCAAGTGATAACAGCAAAACAGCCACACTCCTGGTTTTCTTAAAGCCTAAGAGGAGGTTCTCTGTTCTTAGGCTTACAACTGTACATATGTTTATAATGTCAATACTGGAAATGGTGCTGGAAATGATATTTATAGTATACAGTCCATTTCTATGCTCAAGCTTATTCAAGTGCATTTACATTTCTCATTTTTGTGAACAAGATCAGAGTTCACAAAGTTTAAGAATCAGTATAGATGCACATGGCAGCTGTGATGTTACGTCATTTATTTAGCGATCTTGCCCACAACCATGTGAATGAATGTCGGCAAAAGTCAGTGATATGCAACAAAGGGCAGACCACAATTCTGGGTTCTCTGCGTCCAAGTCTCTGCAAAATTAACATTATGCTGGCTCCCACGGCATTACGAATGCTGTCCAGAGGGAACAGAGTTTGTTGATGCCCCCCCCCCCCACCACACACACGACAGTGTTATTTTAAACTAAGCAAACTGGTCTGCAGTAATAAATTATTATTATTATTATTATTATTATTATTATTATTGTTATCATTGTAGTTATTGCTATTATTAGTCATCTCTATCATTATCAACATATTTATAAAAAAAAAAACTTTTTTTAACCTTGCAGCAGCTCCTCCTGGATTCACATCAGACACAAAAACTCCTTTCTCTCTAGTGACGTGGTTCATGTTGATTGCTATTTGAACTCCAAGCCCACGACTGTCCTTTAGAATATGAATCTTTTTCACTGTCTTATTCTGAACCTTTTAAGTGTGCATTTCAACACAACAAAGTACAATATAAAAAATAACATTAATTGGAGGGAATTCATTAATGAAAGCAGGGTTGGTCTGACTGAGTGTGTCCCTGTCTCGGTAGCATGACTGTCAAGAAGGTTATAATTCTTTAGATGGACTTCGTCTCAACAAAAACCCAGGGAGTTGAAAATGTCTAATAAGACCACGGCATGGAGTTGTTCCACTAAAAACAGCCACAGCAAAAATGCCCCTTCTCAGATCATTATTATTTCTGTATTATTATTATCATCAAATGTTGCTATTGTCATTATCATCATTATCATTTGCTTGCTGTGTGCTTAATTAATTAATTAACCGTTTGACACCCAAACTGGTCTAAACTGGCCAGACTTAGCATTTTACTCTATCTAACGCCAGATGATTTTACTCGTCAATGGGGAACCCCTGGGAGTCAATGAAGAACCCCTGGGAGTCAATGGGGAACCCCCGGGAGTCAATGGGTTAACATCTACATGTACTTCAGATTAATTAAGGCTTTTTCGGTAAAACTCCAGTTTTCCAAATTCCTTAAAAACTACTTCGTACGATTACTGTATGGGTCTTAATGTTACAATAATATTCCAAACTTGGGTGGATAGCCCTATTCAGTAAATTACCTTTTTATCCAACTCAGTAAGTTTTGGAACAGAAAATGCATGAAATTAGTGCAAATATTTCATGAAACTGTATATCTGGTTATTTGTACATTTAAAGTAAAAATCACAGTTTTCACTGCACACACAATGCAAAAACTGTCACACTTTGGTGGAAAAAAATTTCCCTTTCTATAAATTCTTTGTTTCCAGTACAAGTTGGATGTAGGATCCCAGAGTACACTTTTTCTTGTTCTTAAACTACAGCAAAACTCAAAAAAATACTCTGTGATACTACATGCCAGAACACCTAACAGGTGGTTTGCAACCTATCTCTAGAGACACCGATAACAATACTACAATGTACAATAATTGTACATTGTGGTATAGCTGGTGGACGAACAAAAGGTGCTACTGAGAGATCTTTTGTTTTTGTCCACCAATGTGACACCAATGATGTAACATGAAACTTTATTTATGGCAGGTACAAAACACAGGTCACAGGTCATTGTTTTACCAACACAGAAAGTATCCTAAACATTCATAAAAGCTAACCTTAGGCCTAATTAGACCTAAACAAGTAACGTTTTTTAAGCCTAAGGTTAGCTTAGTACCTGTGACCTGTGTTTTGCATCTGCCGTGAAAACTACCTATAAGATGGATCAATTATATTGCATTGTCATTAGCTAAATTGCAGTTTATCCCATAGATAGTACTTTTCCCTTTTGAATACCTAATCAAAAGGCAAACTTTTAAACCACTAAAATACAAATGTTTTCCGGCTTTACATACCACATTTGCAGTTTCAGGTGCCATTTCAGTGTGGGTGGTAATCCCATTTGTCATAGTATTATCTTTGTCTTTGCATGCCTCACGGAGAATTTGTATTTTTAATTTACCACTTCTCAAGGCACTACCAAGGTACCACCTAATATATATGATGAAAAACATTAACGATTAGTGCCTTCTGCCTGTGTTCTCAGAAAATTCTTCTGCAACAATAATTCTGTGCACATTCTTGGAACATAAAAATTCCTTGTCAACCTTTTGCCCTGATTGAGCCACGGAAGTGCATGAGTTACACAATAATACATGTGGAAAAATTTCTCCATCATGATTGGCTAAGAGAAATGCAGTTTCCCTGTAACACAGTGCAATAAATAGGTACGTCCATGCAAAAATAGGCAACAAACCAAGCATTCTGATTGGTCAATGATCAAAGAAAGTCTCAGATGGTCAATCAAATGCGAACCGTGGAAGGTGCAGTGTGATACATGTGTGTTTCCTCTGATTATTTTATGATAATATCATCTCATATGTATATTATTAATACTTAAGTAATCACATGATTTTTGCCATGCAATTTGCAATAAATACTTCAGGAATAGTAATATTTCTTTCAAAGACTACAAATATTATTTTACTCCCCCTTGTTTATCTTTGAAAAAAATTACTTGTGCTTATTTATTCCAAATTGTACATGAAAAACCATGTCATTAACTATATGATATCACCATAATCTACTTTGAATCAGTCTTTTCAAAGAACTACTGAACCAATGCAGTGCAGTTTGTGATGTTAGCCCTATATCGTGAAAAAAAATCCGCTCCCCACCTCTATCTACTACAGATGTAATAAATCATTGTAGATCACATTGTGAGAGCTTTTAAGTATGAAACAGCAACTATGAAGGAGAAATTTCATACCGACACAACTTTTTTGGTGCAAGTGCAGAGAAGTATTGTAGCAGTTAGTTTTTTGGGGGTATATTGAATCGCGAGACAGATATCAGCCCTTTTTAAAGGGGAAATATTGCTCTCAAGTGTAAAGAATAATTTGTATACAAACAAAAAAACAAGCTGCAATATATGGGTTTGAAACTGAAGCCATTCATACATAGATTGCACATCACAGCTGATTTCTCAGTCGATTTTAAATTAATAGGGTGTAAAGAAAATGTCTGTTAAATTGATTTTCTGAGCGAGGGTTCCATTAATAAAAAAGAAACGATTGATATCCTTGTGCCTTTCCTTAACCTCCGACGGTTGACATTTAAGCAACGTACCATGAAAACAATAAATTTTACATCATCTCGGCTATCCGTAAACGCAGACTTCGGAATAAACAAAGGTAGAATGAACACAATGGAATAAAAGCTACAATAATATGACAGTGAAGTCAGCAATAGTTGATAGCAAAAATGTCTAAAAACCAAAAACGATATTGGTTTTTGAACATAAACTTGTTTCAATATATCAAGAGAGAGTTTAAGAGTCCGCAAAACGATTGCATTTAATTTAGATAAGGAATATCACACGATAGAACTTTGTTGTGTTGAATGAATTTACAAAGCGTTCGAATAAACTCTGATATTACAATTAATTAAACTTGGTGGGAAATAGTTTGCAGGGAAGCTTTATATTCATTTACCGAAGAGATGAAATTGTGGTACTTTTATCATAGTCATTTTTAATACAAAATACCTGTGGATAATAATTATTAAGTTTACCTGGCTCGTTCCAAGCTTGCCCTACTCAAATCGTGATTGTTTATTTCCAACACTCGATCTCCAACTGCGAGCCTTCCATCTCGTTTGGCCTCGCTATCGGTTGATATTTCTGCGATCCTTATATTTCCTAAGGTACTTCTCGAACGGTTTGGACTTCTTAGGTTACCGTTTTGGAGAACAACTCCAAAATGGGTCGAGCAACCTTCGAACTCGAACGCTCTAATGTCACCTGAATACTTGACATCTTTTCCATCAAGAACATCATCTTCCCTTCTCGAAATCTTGCGTTGCCGCGTTGAATAAACCTCTCTTGAAGAAGAAATCTTCCTCTCAGACATAATGTTTACATCTCAAGGACCTAAAGGGATGCTAGCGACTGTGTCCAAACGAATTCCAGTTATGATATCCATCTATAGTCAGTTCTTTAGTCACTTCGCGACGTAACCTGATCGTTTTTGATCAAAAAACTCATTTGCCGCGCAATCCGGTGATGAGTAACAAAATAACTTAAACAGTCAGTCCTTCACATAAAGCACCAAACAGATTGCAGAGATAAATATACACTTCCTCAGTCAACGACCGCGTAATTAAACGGAAGGCAGCGCGTATCCACGTTACGGCTTCTTTTGAGTTGTGCTGAAATACACATTTTTCGGTGACGTCATGACCAAGGGATTTTTTTTCCCCACTCCGCCCCTACACAATTTTGCCAGTATTTCGCGATGTGCCGCGAAATTTAATTCTCCTCCAGGGCTGTAATTGTTATGAAATGCCTTACAACAAAGTAAATTATCTTGTCCATGTTCTCTATGTAAGTTTCATTTTTCGAGCGTTCTTAATTCGTCTAAAACAATATAATGTTTCTGTAGTTCCTGTAAAACGTCCTTAGTGCAGTCGTCAGACAACCGTAACCAGACATGAATTCTGAGTCCGACGTAACAGCATTTTCACAGATCAGGCTATTTTTAATAAGATTTTTGGCTTCCACGAGTGACCATTCTAAATCCCTTGGGTACTTATTACTATTAGCTGAAAAGGTCTGGTTTTGAGGCCGGAGGAATATAACACCAAACGCCATAACACCAAACCCGTTTACGAACCAAACTTGGTCAACTCGATGCTTGACGTCACGCATGCGCACAACCATTTCACCTAGTTGTTTGGCCTCGTTGCATGGCATAACCAACTCACCAAGAAAGCGTTCTTAGGCTCCTCTTTAAATGGCAGCTCCACATAATACATGTGGCAAGCTGGTTGGGAACAGCACAGCCGTTCATCTTGCCTTTAATGTTCCATTTCAATAAAACTTGACTGGAATTTTATGATCTTCGGTGTTTCGTAAACATAACTTCGGCGTAAATGAACTGAGACTGACTGTTAATGCAAATCATTACTTTGACAATTTTCGCAATGTTTAATTTAACAATTTTTTCTCCAAATCGCAAAATTAAGTCCCGCGAAATGTTCCTTTTCCATTTTCACAAAATTAAATTCCCGCGAAAATAATCACTATTTTCATAATTACGAATAAAGTAATGCTCACGTGGAAGGTCCTGTTTTTGAAATCAAGAAAAATTTACTCAAGTTAAAGTATTTTACAATTTTTTACAGGGATACGCCATATTGTTGAAGTGGCATGTACTCATGCGCCGGAAATCAAGAGAGGTTTATAAGTTCTTTGATGCGGAAATGGTGGGTTAATTGAGCATTTAACAGCGAAACAATAAGGGATAAAGAGGCTTCACGATTTTAGAAACCAAATATTGACATGATTGACGGATGAAACAATGAAAAGTCGTGTGTTTTTCCAAACGGGAAAAGAACAATGCAAGTTGTCTTTTAATTACTTTAAAGTTGGTAGCAGAAGGGCCTCTATGCCCTACAAAATTTTATCTAAGCGAAAAGGATTAAAATGGGAGATTTAACAACGTTTAAGTTCTTTTACCTTTTGAAGTCGATTTGTAGATGGCATGATGCCTTCTGTGAACGAATTAGTGCAAAATATAAAACAATTCGTGATGACGTTAGCAAACACTCACTTGTTTACAAACATTGACGTCACACTTCTCTTGATATTGAAATTTGCCAAACGCGGAACAAAAGAAATTATTGTTTCAACAGCCAATTATCTTCTGCTTGGTTGGCATATTAATAACAAGGGGTGACGTAACGAGAAATATCGCCATGGGATATAGTTTGACGCTACTCTGATTTCAAGAATTTAAAATTTATCTTAAAAGTTACAATTTATTCAGAGACTCATCGTTTTAACAGTATTGTCTAGTGTCTTCTTCAGGAGTGATCCAAAGTTATCTCAATATCCTTTGTATGCTCAGCAATTTACTAAATAAGGAAAGGCTGCAAGCATTGGTACAAATCCGCAATGCTGGAGGGCAAGCTCATTATTATTCCCCCACTGGGACATTAAAACAAAGGCAAGTCAAGCTTGACTGGTTCAGGTCTCTTTGTTTTTATGTCCCAGTGGGGGGAATAATAATGAGCTTGCTCTCCAGCATGGCGGATTTTGTACCATGTGATCGTTAGTTGCAAAAGGCCTATTAGCTTCTGTAAACTCGACGTCAAATTGTCTGACGTCTAAATTTGTAATACGAAATGAATCAAACTATTCTCTGAGGGAGTCGGTAAACTAGCCTGCGAGCAGGCTCTTTTGTAAGTGTTGTGCGAGTGGCGAATCCGCGAGAGGATTGGTGCAGGCTACAAACGAGCTCGCTCGCAGGCTATCGGTAAACACACTTGTTGTGTCTCTTCCGAGAACTAACTACATGAAAAAAAGTGTTAGTTACAGCGGCGCTACCCTGTGGAACAGTTTGCTCTGTAACATCAGAGAGTCTGATTCAATTATCCGACAGTTAATCAATTTAAGCCTCTTCTCCATTGTTATTTTTTAACATTCATCGAACAAATAGGGCGCTGGTTTATAAGTAGTAAATTGCCGTACATTTAACAAGGAATTTATTGTACCCTGATGATTTTTATCCCGTATAAAGAAAGATTAAAGATTAATTACACACGCTTTCTTCCTTTGTAATCACACCTGCAAATGGTAAGGCTTTCAAGTCCTCAGGGATCATGGCTATTAACCATAGGCCCCGTCTCACAAATATCTTCTATGTTCATAAGCTCCCTGTGGGACGTTAAAGAATCCATACACTATTCGAGGAGAGTGGGGGATGAAGTTCCCGGTGACGTGGCTGTTTTTTGAGGGTCTGGAAAAGGGACTCCTGATCCCGCATTCCCGCCCCTTTTTCGCGAGAATTCCGCATCCCGCACGTTTTTCATCAGTTTCCCGAATCCCGCATTTCTTTCCCGAGAAAAATACTTTAAAAAGTCTAATTTCTACAAAAGCTAATAAATGTAAAATGTAGGTTGATCCTTTTGATTGATATTTTGAATTTACGCGTGTTTTTAATGGCGTCTGCAAAAAGAAATAGCTTTTTGTACCTCGGTATGAAAAAAGAGCACGATATGAAAGCGTGATCTGTCGTCCTGTACGCGTGCTTTTGGACTCTGGCAATCGTGACGTCGGGGTTTTCTCCGAGGCCCTTTAATACTCATTTGGTGCGTTGATTCATTCGTCATGGGAACATTTGAATCCACAAATGATAAACTCCCAATATCAGTGGCTTCACAGCTCAGTTGGTTGGAACGTCGTACTGGCATCGCGCTGAGGTTACAGGTTCAAACCCCGTTAAGTTCTGAGTTATTTAGGCTTCTCTATGCAAGTAGGGCATGGAGTTCCTTGCCTGCGTGGCTGGCGGGATATTTTAATGCAGAATTGAATAAATAATAATAATAATTATTATCAATGGTTGCTTCACTCAGTTTTGGCCACAAGTGATCTCAAAACTACTAGTCCACATGCCAGTCATGGCCCACTCGCAGCCAAAACCATTGTACTTGCGAATGTTGAGAGGGTAAATGCTCGAGGATACTAGCTACATCAGCCTACTCTAAAATCTGAGGGAAAACTCAGATGTAATAAGCCTCCAGTTGGTACCAGAATTTTTCTCACGTGCGGCGGACGGAAATTTTTTGCTTCGCTTCGGCTGCCAATAGAGACATGACTGACACCGGAAACTGCATAATAAAAACCTCTGGCACCCCAGGGTAGCATCCAGTACCCTGGAAAGCAATGAATACACAAATAAAATAAAATAAAGTGCAATAAACACAAAGAATGTTCCAACTTCAGAAATTTTATTTTACAGCTTTTGAGGCAGTGGCCTATTCCCTGGACTTCATCTTTTCTCTGGCCAACTTTTTCTTTGAAACTTTCTTGACCTCCACTTCCTCCTCTCCACGCGGTACAACTTCTTCTCGCTCAGCCAAGATCATCTCAATGTGACAGGGTGAACTCATGTAAGCTGTGATCAACAAAAACAGATAAAAGTAAATGAAAATCTCCTTAAAAAGGCAATGGTAGATATCTTTGTAACAGTGATAAAATGAATGACACAATTCTTAATTTTGATGCAATACCTTAGCATTAATTTATGATTTCATATGTTGAATGGTCACATTTAGTACCATCTTGGTGCTGTAGGAAAGGTACAGTATAAAGGAAACTATAGGAAAGAGTGTTTTCACGTGACGTCACAACAGCCAGGTTGGTGCCCTCACTAATCCTCCAGGTATTGCCCTGTATTATCATGCGAACATTTTCTTTTGTTTTGGTGGAAAAACAAGGTTACTGATCCTGCGAGTGAAAGCACTCTATAAGAAATAAACTAAACTGAACTGAACTTCTAACCACATGGCAAAAAATTGCCAAAACCAATCAATCTATGTCACAATGACGGCAAAGGAAAAGGTACAATGATTGTACAACTTACGATTGATTCGTCCATGGGCTCTGTATGTGCGCCTTCTCATTTTGGGAGCTGCATTGACTTGAACGTGCTCGATCACTAAGGAATCCACATCCAATCCCTGAAGAGAGAGCAAAAAGGAAAATCAATTGACCGAATGCAAAAATGGCCGCCAACAAATTATTCTTTTTTCTTTGTGTTAATTAGCCTAACTAGCCTCGTTCACACGCATAAAATTCAAAGAATTTGGGCTGTAAAACAAGGCTAGCTAGGCTAATTAACACAAAGACAAAAGAATAATTTGTAGGCTGCCATTTTTGCATTGGTCAATGAACAGTGACTTCTACGATAATGAAGTTAACCAATTCTTCCTTGGCACTTGCCAGATCTAAAGGATCATGGAGCAACTTCTTATCCAATACTCCAGTGTTTTACAAGCATGTCCATCTGCCTTTTTTAGCTGTAAGAGTGTTAAGCATGTAAATGGCTGAGAATTAAAGGATTGAGGCAGTGCAGTCAAGTGGTTTCGGAGATTAATTTAAGTTACTTGACGAAATTCATCGGCCCACTGAAATCGATTAATTAATTTTACTCATACTGGTTCTTTTAACAGAGCCCAAAACCCCAAAAGAAAGTACTTTGGCATAGACAGTTTCAACAAAGTTTCAATTACCTTATATTCAGCATTGCTCTCAGCATTCTTGAGAAGCTGCAGAAGAATCTCTGCACTTTTCTTTGGCCAACGCCCTTGTGATCCTGGGACGTTCATGTTCTTGGCCTAAATGTAGAAAACAAGATTTATTTGTGAACATAATTTAATAAATTAGTACAGGGAAAATGACAGAGTAATTGAAAGGCAGAATTTTGAAGCAAAACTGCAAAATAGACAAGCAGCGGTTAGATATGACAAAAACATCCTGATGGAACATATAGTTTGTTTTAATGGATACAGAGAGGACCTATGTTTCTACTTTGCCATATGTAAAACTTTTCAAATTTTTGTACAAAATGAGTAGACATGGTTAGGGGCGAAAGAGAATTTCAACAAACTTTGCTTGCAACATTCTTTTGTGAAATGTGGTCCCCTGTAATGACTATATTACAAAAACTCCTGTTGCACAATCACAAAAAACAAAAATCTCCATAATGTAGACACAAATGTAGCCAGTCTGGCTGAGGTTTCAAAAAGGCTTATGGTGTAAGAGGACAAATAAGCCACACTTGCAATGAATCTGGGGACTTTTCCATGTGCTTGACATACAGAGACACAGAGGAAAGAATACCCATAAGAGATATATTCATGAGGAGTGACTTAACCCATTGACGAGTAAAATTGTCTGGCATTAGACAGCGTAAAATACTAAGTCTAAGTCTGGCCGGTTCAGGGTTAATGGGGTTATGCCATGCAAAATGATATAATTTCAAAGGCCAAAAAGTAGAATGCAACATTGCAATAACCACTTAAAACCATTGAAAAACATAAAAGAAATACAACAAAAGGAAAGAGAAGCATGGACACAAATGGACAAGATTGAAAGTCAAACGGATTGCATTTGGGTAATCTTGAAAAAAGTTGGCTTGACTTTTTTTAAGTTTTTGGCAAATCACTTGAAAAAAGAAGTTTTTTGCTCAGAATCATTTTAACTGTGATGTAATGATAATTTTTAATTATCAGTAAAGGAAATCCATATTAGCATTTTCAAGTTTTAAAAATAAAACTTGTGATTAACCAAAGATTTCCCCTAAACACCATAAAATAACATGACATAGCCCCTTTAAGGATACTCCCTAAATGTGGGAGTTGACCCTATGACCTTAGTAGTTCAGGGGATCACCAATGCTGACATATAATAGGGAAGATATTGTTAATGCCATTTATGTGCCAACCAGAGCCTCATTAGCTATCGAAACACAGGGTCTTTTGTTCCGGTGGTTGGCACATTTGAATAACAAAAGCAATGTTTGTAAACAGATATCTTCCCTATCATATAGCAAGCCAGTCAACATAACTCTGTCCCAATTTCTCAAGTATGCAAAATTAATATACCTGAGCTTTTCGTCCAATGCCACCATTGAATCTACGGAATGGAACGATCTGCTTCTTGGCCATAACATCTTTGAGGTATCTGTTTGCCTTCCTGATATGCATTCCCTTGATAGCTGCAGCTGCTTCATGGGTATTTTTAAAGTGCACACGGAGGTTGGAACCTCGTGCCTTGCAAGATTTGGTTGGATTCTCGGGATCGGTCGAGTATCGAGTCATTCTTGCGTTATTCAACCTATCAAAGAAATATTTTGCCATTCAGACTTCTTTCAGTCTACACAAAAGCTTATCAATGTAAAACAGTGTAGAAGAATTAGAGCAATTAGAGAATACCTATCCACACAGAAACATTACTATTTAACCGTGTCACCACCGTCCCATAATATGTAGAGAGACGCAGTGGCCTCATGGTTAGTGCGCTTGACTCCGGATCGAGTGGTCCAAGTTCCGGGCCTGGCCGGGGAGTATCTTGGAGACGCCTCTTTGATGATAAGCTAATATAACATCCGACATTGTGTTGTGTTCTTGGGCAAGACACCTTACTCTCACGCTGCCTCTCTCCACCCAGGTGTATAAATGGGTAACCCTGCGATGGACTAGCATCGATCCCATCCAGGGGGGAGTATAAATACTCCTAGTCGCTTCATGCTACAGAAACCAGAGATAAGAGCTGGCCTGATGGGCCTTCCTAGGCTCGTAACAGAGACTTTTACCGCCGTCCCATAGTCGATGAACATTTTAAAACTTTACCAAGCAGTGAAAACGGAGTGCACCACCGTCCACAGATAAATATGAATATGAATGTTACAAGTCGAAGCAGTAAAATGGACTGCCACTTCAGTTTGCAGTCCCGTAGTGAATGAATAGGGAACATATCTGTTTACAGACATTGACGTCAAATTTCTTTTGATTCTATATTTGCCAACCACAGAGCAAAAGAAACTTTTGTTTTGGAATCCATTAAGGCTCTGATTGACACATTAATATCAATAGGTGACATCATCGATATCTTCGCTATATGAATATTATATTACTCAAAGGAGTAAAATGTACTGCCCCCGTGGTCCGCAGTGTGGATTAAAGAACGAGGTATACCACACGTGTATTGTTGTTGTTGTTGTTTCGATCCATTGCTTAAATAACTAAGTGGCCGAATAATTAGAATGTGGGACTGCGGTGTCAGCCTTCTGAGGTTGAAGATAAATGAAATATCTAAATTATAGACTGACTGTGGGACTGCAGTGGCAGCCTTTCGAGATTAAATGAAAGTGGACGGGTATTCTGTAATCTAGCTGAAGAATTTCTACTCAATCCAACTTTGAAATAGCTGCGTTTTAACTCAACAAAAATACAGCTGAGGCCTCATCTCGCAAATGCACTCTAAGACGGATACATTTTATGATTTTCACATCATGGACAATGTTTTTGTGGACCAAAAGGTATCCGTCGAGATTACACGATAATTTTCAAGTTTCCCCCACGGTTACCACATTCAATTCATTGAAAATACAAAGTGATAACTACACTGAAAGTATGTAATATATTGAATAAATTATTGGCAAGGATTGGCGAGATAACAGCCGATTTTGTAAACACATTTCAGCAACTCTCACCTTCGTTAGAGGAAGGTAGGAAGAGGACAGCTACCCGTCAGCCCCTTCGCTATGTTCACTTTCATGCGCAGGCGCGTTACCAAACGAAAAGATGGCGTCCAAAAGTTGACGAAGTTGACTTGATTTGAAAGTCGAGTTTTCTGCCCGTGGCATTACATCCCACGATGTTTTGGGGTAAGTAAATTTCTACATATATCAGCTGTGTTTTCTCTTTGTGTCTACCTGAAAATCGTGGGTAAAACAGCATAGAATGTCTCGGATATTACGTAAATTTTGACCGTACGTAATCAAAGAAAAATTAATTCTCTCGATTTCAGGGGTTACGCTAGATTCTGGCAAGCGATACACCCAAACGGTGGAGAAGTCCTTCCACTTATCAATGGCTGCACTAGGCTTTCAGAACTGTTCTACATTGCCGGTTACTGTCATGGTTGAAGTTGATAAAGCACAGTTTGCATTGTGCACATTGCAACCTGGCAAAATTCCGCAGCAGTCTTTGGATTATTGCTTTACTGAGGGAGAAGAGATCACTTTCTTCATGGAAGGCCCTGGAGATGTCCATTTAACAGGTTTACTCTGCACATTAAATTTTCATTGGGAGGACTCTGTCAAGTCAAATCACGGCTAATACACAATATACGAAATGTTCATTTAAAAAAATCATTAATAATTCCCTAGCAAACATCGATAAAAATGTCACGTGCATGAGCTTAAACCCGATAAAACACCTCTCATTAGCATCCTTTTTTCTAAAGAATAGTAATGAGGCCAGCATGTTTTTTTTGTACATGTATGCCGATGATTATTTTCTCCTCACATCTTGAACCTTTGTTTGTACTCCTGAGGGACGTGCTTTTTGTCTGACACTTGCAGACTGCAAACAGCAGATTGCATAACCCTAACCCTAACTTAAAATGCTAGTTATAGAAAGCTAACCATTTTAAAATGGGTGCTTAGCCTTAAATACTGTTTATCAGTGCTGGTAATTTTCTGAAAACTTTGAAAATAATTGTGTGTGAATTTAATCTTTAAGTGCCCTCGGGCCCATGCGATTACATAAACATATCAAAGAGATTTTTTCTTGTTTTTGCGATTGACTCGTTACAAACAGATACCTAATGCCAATACAATGTACAGAGATAACTATGAAGGATAATGTAGCTTGCCCTAGCCTTCTCCCCAAAGTGAAATGTATGGTTCCACTTGATAATTTGATTCTTCTATTCTCTTGAGCATTTGTCTGAGGTGGTATAAGTTGTTGCTCCTTATCATCTTAACGAGTTACTATAGTATTTCTTAGAAATCAGTTTTGTGAAACAAACTAGTGATAAGAAGTCATGACGTTTCAACCACTCCACTTGGTTATTTTCAAGTGCAAGTAAAATTATATAAAACATTATTACTGTGTTTCAATTATCACAGTAATTAATTTTTGCTTGCACTTGAAAATGACCCCAGAGAGGTCGGAACATTGGGACTTTTGTCATCATTGTTATTATTATAATAATATTATATTTATTTCCTTGAAAGGATATTTGATGGAAGAACCAAATGCTCTGGAATTTGAGGAAGATGAAGAGGAAATGACAGCTGACAGTGATGAGTCATCTGAATCAGTGCCAGATGCTAATTCATCAGATTCTGAAGATGAATCACTCAGTGATGAAATAACGTTTGGTAATCTACTTCACAGTGAAGAAATTGCAAGCGATTCCGATGAGGAGGACAGTGACGATGACGATTGGGATCCATCGAAAGATAATCCAAAACCAAGGAAAAGGTTTAAAAAGGATAAAAAGAAAAAGAATACTGAAAAAGAACAAAAAAATGGCGACCCTGCACAAAAAAAGGGAAAACTAACTGAAAGAAAAGCACAAAATGTAAATTCAGTTGGTAAAACGGATAGTGTTGGTGATAGAATTAGTAGTAATGATGATGATGATGATGAATCTTGGACTCCAGAAGAAAAAGTTGAAACAGAGAATAAGGTTAAAGTGAAAAAGAAAAACAAAAAGAAGAAACAAACTGAAACTGTGGAAAGTGCGCAAACTCAAACCCAAGTGAAGAAAGTAAAGAAAAAAGATCATGAAAAGAATGAAACTGAAAATGAAGGGATTGGAAGTATAAATGATGTCTCAAGTGCAACAAACACAAACAATTTAGACTCATCTGATAAGTCCAAGAAAAAGAAACGTAGCAAACATCAGAATAAAGATTCTGGACTGCAAGCGAGCCCTGTGGCAAAAATGGATGAATCAGGAGCCTCTGAGGTAATGTTTACTTTAACCCTTTTCCATCCAAAGGGCCCCATTGCAGGGATGCCAACCTCTGGAGATCTAAAATCTGGAGATATTTTCCATCTGGTCTCCCCAACCCCCCCCCCCCCCCCACGATTAACTCACCCATTTCCCCTTCCCCCCAAAAAACGCACTCACCTACCCCTTCCCCCCCTTCAGAATACAAGAATAATCTATTTTGAACAGGAAATTTGCGGGAAAACAGAGCACTTATGTCAATAATTTTTATTGGTTAAACGGAAAAATCTGATCAATCAATCGTTTATACGGCTGTGATAACAAACAGAGCTTTGTTTTGTTCAGAGATGAAGAAATGCATCAACAAACAATGAAACAAGTTTGAAAAAATCAAATTTTTTGAACTTGGGGATACAATTTGAGCCTCCAATGGAGCAAAGTCTCCAGAGTTGGTTTTATCCGGGAGATTTAATGGCCCGTACGGGAGACCGGGAGATTCGTTCCGTATCCGGGAGACTCCCGGATAATGCTTGAGAGTTGGAATGTCTGCCATGGACGAGTAAAATCTATATGTCACTCTTGGGCCTGAAAGGGTTAAAGTTGAGAAAGGTGATCTGATGTCATGGGCAATTACAAAATTAATGGTCATTTCTATTGCCCTTTCAACAAAGACTAGAAACATCTCGCCTTCTAGCGTGGAACACACATTTCCTTTCTATCAATATGCATTTTACGTCCATTGCCCCTATACCAAGAAAATCTCTTCCCCCTTGCTTCCCATTGTTTACATGTATGTTAAATGTCTGTGACCCAAGGTTTTGGTTGAAGGGAGGGGCTTATATAAGGAGTTAACAACTTCGTAGCGTTATATAATGTGTTATGTCATAGCGATACAATGGGACTGCAGTTATTAGTGCGAGGAAGGGTGCGAGGAAGGGTGGCAGCAATACACCCTGTCAGTGATTGTATGGGGATGGCAGCAACATCCTGGCCATGCGACAAATGAGGGTGGCAGCGACACACCCTGAGCATAAATGGGCAATAGAGTAGGGTGGTAGTTACACACCCTGCAACATGTGGCTGGAAGTGACAAGTACTAATGTGAGCCTGCAAAATGTGGTGCAAACCACAGCTGAGATGGTGGGGTAAGGGGCCCCACCCAACCTGCTGCAAGCAATGCAAAGTGGCAGGTGTGCACCCATACTTGTAGTCCAGCGTTATTGAAACAACAGGCCAGGGAAGTGTGAGGGAAACTAAAGAATAACTTGTACAAAGAAAGCCTACAAAGTAACAATAACAAGTAAAATTCACTCTTAAATTTCACACGACAGGCAAGAAAACATTCTTTGCTGAGGTACTGTAACACAACTGTTGATGGTGATGGTTTGATATTTTTGTGAGATTAAGATGATACGTCAGTTGCCTGGCAATTTCTTGGTTTTCACATGATGTCATGGCGGCCATGTTGGTGTCCCTAAATTAAGAAACAGCGGCCATGTTGGTGCCGTGACCCAATCCTCCAGAATTATTAAATTATGCCACCGTTTTCTTTTGCTTAACCCTTTAAGCCCCGAGGGGTTCCCCATTGACGAGTAAAATCGTCTGGCGTTAGACAGAGTAAAATCTATAAGTGCCATTTGGCACTATCGGGGCTGAAAGGGTTAAGTGGGAAAACATAGCTGTTGATAACGTGAGTGAAAACCAAGAATAGGCTTAGAGATAACTGAAATGAATATCAGTCACAGGCAGGTAAAGGTCTTGCTGGATTTCCTGGGAATGTTTTTCTTAAAAGAAGTTTCTTAGGGAAACATTTAATAATAAAAACTAACAATAAAAAGTACGAATTACATTTGTTGTGGGAGTAGGGCTGGCATAGTGGTGAGAGCACTTGCCTTCCACCCGTGTGGCCTGGGATCGATTCCCGGATTCCACGCCATATGCGGGGTTGAGTTTGTTGGTTCTCTACTCTGCTCTGAGAGGCTTTTTTGCTGTCCAAAATTCTATTTTCAGTTACTCAGATGGAACAAGTCTGTTAATTGATGGAGATTGGCTAGGACCTACATTCTTTTGGGTTATCTGATTGTGGCATGGGATTTTGAAAAAAAAAAATCAAATTTTTTCACAAGGGATAACACAAAGTGATCACGTTGATCATCAAGGCGCAGGACGTTTGCTGAAGCAATTCAGCAACGGGGTCTTATTTTATTTTATTAATAACTAAACAATCACCATTTTTGTTGATGCTTTTATTGACAGACAAATAAAAGAAAACTACCAGGAGGTATTGTGATGGAGGACTTGAAGAAAGGAAATGGGCCAGTGGCAAAGAAAGGGCAATTGGTAATGGCTAACACCCAAAGTTACCGTAGTAGTGAGAAACAAGAAAGTTTCATATGCAGACGTGAAAAACAACGGGAAACAAAGATTGAAAATGCTTCATCAGACTAGTCTTGAGTCAAGAAGGTCTTATCTGTCTTTGATAGAATGTTACAAGACTATCCACGGCCTAAATGGTGTTAGCTGGGCCAATTACTGTGAATTTTTTTCTTATGACCAAACAAGGGCAAATGAATTACTTAAAGGTGCACTGTCATGAGCTGCGCATGCTCGAGTTTGTTTGCTCTTGCGCTCACAGAAAATTCTAGCCGCCATTATGGATTCATGCGTGAGTCACGTATATTGGCAGTTAATGAATTCTATGTCAAACACAGCGCTCAGAATTTAATATTTACCTGTCAGGAAGAACTTTTCGGATCAATAAACTTTTGTAAATGTGAATGTGCTTGCAGTACAAAGCGAAATTACTTTCGCTGCATGCTTCGTAGCCAGCATCGAATTAAGCTTGCAGCCAGGCGTGAAAAATTCTTTGCTAACCCTAACACTTTTCAAGTTTTCGCAAGACGCTAGCGCATGCGCAACTTATGACAGTGTCCCTTTAACAGCCAAGGGCTAAGATATTGTTATTTTCATTAGCTCTAATAATTAAACAATGGAACGTGCTCCCTGAAGAAATAGCAAAAGAAAACAATTTTACTGTTTTTGAAAGTAAATTCGAGAACGTTTTTAAAAATTAGTTACTTGTAGGAATACTGTATTTTTGTCATATTTCATTATTACGTTTTTCTGTTACAAATAATAATATAATCAGGGCATGAAAGTGGCCAGTCTGGTGCACTTTCATGTCCTGATATTAATATAACGGTTTCTGTTGAGATATGTCCAGGTTTGCACCCAAATGCTGCAAGTTTTGCAAAAGTCGTGAGTCCTAGTTGGGGACTTTTCTTCTTTTACCTTTTACAACTTGTGATTTTTTGCAAAATTCTCAATTTTTGCATTTGCATGCAAACCTGGATATAAGTGCCTACGTCTGAATGTGTGTTTTTTGGTTATAAGGCACAGCATTTTTTAGTTAAAAATTGTTCTGAACTAGGGCTACGTATATCTTCGGCTGAGTATTTTCGCTCAACAATGATAATTTCGCCAATAATTTACCAAGCAATAAATTAAAAGAACAGAAGTTATGACAAAACATGTTGGCCATTGACGTTTTGAAACATAGTGTTATGGATCTGCTTCTCTTCAGTCTTCATCTTTGCTTTGTATTTCGAACTCATTGTTGATGTTATTTGCATCTTATGAAGCATCTTATAACCAAGTCTCTAGGCATCAATATGTAAACTTGACACAAACAAGTTGGAAAGTTGGAAAAGTTAATTGAGTATTCTTTGTAGGGCTGTAAAAGAATTTCCTCAAACTCTGCTCTCTTTGTGCTATTTTTCCTTTCTTGTCAGGTTCATGTATACTACAAGGGTAATTTAGCCAAGAGCAAAAAACAGTTTGATGCTTGTTTGAGTGGTCCTCCATTTTCCTTCAGACTTGGTGCTGGAGAGGTTATAAGTGGTTGGGATTTGGGTGTTGCTGGTGAGTAAGAGGCAGTTACTTTACTTGTGCATAATAATACGACGACGATGGCGGCGGGCGACGGCGACGACGATGACGATGACGACGTCGACCACGACGACTAATAATAATAATAATAATAATAATAATAATAATAATAATAATTATTATTATTATTATAATTATTATTTATGTGAGGACAAGCTTCAAAGAACTCAGAATACTGCTGCAGGTCTACACTGTAATAATTACTGGCTCTAAGCACCATAAACACATTACCCCTGCACTCCAAGAGTAACACTGGCTACCAATTAAATCACAGATAATATGCAAAGTTCTCCTCAAGTACTCTGTCCTCTCGATCTATCTTACCTCCTACAAGACTGTCATCCACCACATTTACGTTTATCCTCCAATTGAAATCACTTCTTACTATCCCTGCTGTGAATACCATGATTTATGGCAAACATGCGTTTTCCTTTCACGCACCAACATTATGGAATACACTTCCTAATTCTGTCAAATGATGTTGACACGAACAATGAAGATAATATTATTTTGGCTTAGAGGCTTCAAAGAAACCACAAGAACCACAAGGCTTTCACACAGAACCTCCCACAGACAGAACAAAGATGACTAGAGACAACAATGGCTTAAAGACATCAAAGAACTTTATTAGTATTGATCAAAAAAGGCTAATTTAAGTGACTGTACGGTCGAAAACGTTTTGGTCCCTAAACTTTTTTTTTTTGTAACTTTTAGCCTTTTTTATAATCATCTTAAAAGCAACTATCATGACAACTTTATTAGTATTATTTGCAAATAACTTGCTTGCAGTTTGCAAAGTATCTTTTTAGAAATCCAATCTTGTTTTCATACAGGTATGCAAGTTGGAGGCAAAAGAAAACTTACCGTACCGCCCTCAAAAGGGTAAGATTGAAACACATGTCAAAATTTCCACTGGTTCTCTTACCTTTACTCTTGTTCTCTGCTGAAAATTCTACTTTGGGTGGCAGCAGTGTGGAGGGGTGCTTAGGGCTGAACACACACATGCATGATTTTTCCTTTATTACTGGGCTACCCAAGGCTACCCCTACTACAGTGATGCCCAGTCATAAATTCATTCAATTCGTGGCGTTAGAAATTGAATTCCCATGCGACGTTGGCTTTATTCTATGATTTCATTGGCTCCAATATGCTCTCTTGGGATGTGTAACTTATAGTATAAGGTGCGATTTCATTGGCTTCAATGGGAAATGATACATATGCATTGGAGTATTCTGTGGTAAATATAAATTGAATAAGTATTTGAAGATTGGAGGAGACTTCCCTTGCAAGATACCTCGTGTTAGAAGCTAAAACATTAAGTGTGCACTCAGTGTTTGACTTGAAATGCTTTCTTCACAACACCCCCCAGGATTCCCCAGGTCTGGCCCTTGATCACGCTCAAAAGACGGCAGCTGTAACCACCTCCTTAAACATTTCTTCATGTTCTTCACAGGTAGCCCAGTTAATGCTCAGGAAGCATTCTTGTTTTAGAACAGAAATGCTTACGCATTTGAATTCTTTTCTACTGTAGGTATGGCAGTCAAAAGAGGGGACCAATACCACCAAACAGCACTTTAGAATTTGAGATTCAATTAATGCAAATACAATAATTATTATTATTCTGAATGAATTTTGAAGCCAAATTGCTTTTGAAAAATGATATTTTAGAATGTATAATAATATTATTATTTTGTAAAAAAAAACAAAAAAAAACAAAACAAATAACAGTCATGACATTGTTACTATCAGTAAGTGCTCATTGAAGAAAAAATGCCATGTGCCACATTTTTAAAGTGTTTGATTTATCATGAGGCCAACAAGTTTCAAACCTTAGTTTCAAGCAGAGGATTGTTTATTTCAAATTAACTTAATGATCTACCACTGCTACCGTAACTTGTGGGTCAAGGACAAAATGACATCAAACACTCAATCTCCTATAAAGAATGTATTGTGTATGAACATGACTGATTTAGTACACAGTACTGGAGTTTCGGGCTTTCAGACAATTAAACTAGTCTCTTGTTTAGTTACTATGCTGCATTCCAACTCAAGTGAGTCTTGTTTTTTCTCTTCTTTATCAGCTCTTTTGAACGCGAGTATTTGCTGTTCATAAAATCCAAAACCTCTAGTCAAAGTAAAAACCTTTGAATCAAAATTAAAGGTCAAGATTTTGCCAGTTGGGTTTTAAGCAAACAAACTTTCATTGATACCGGTAATAAATTAAAAAGAGAAAAGTAAAATTTTTATGGTAGTGGCACTTAATAATTCTTTATTTTCTTTGAAAGACAGAACTCAGCTTTCTAAAGTTTATTTTAAAAACATTTTCAAAGTCTACTCGATTATTTAAGGCTTACTTACTTACCACCACCTTCTATGTAGAGATTGCTGTGTGAAACAATGTTTGGAAAAAGGCGTGCATCATACCCACATCATATTTGAATTTGTAGTCGTTCTTGTTCAGTCTCACAACTCCCTTGACATGGATCAGTGTCAGATACTTCCTCATTTGGAAAAGGTATTATCTGAGGATCCCTCAATTAATGCAAGCACCAGTAATTTGCCAGGAATGATCCAGCTCAAATTATAATGGGAATATCATGGTGTCTGCAATCAAAGTAGTTATTGAACTTGAAGAACCCTAGTACAAACCCTTTAAGACAGTCTATGATGTTCAGATTGTGAGACAACTTACCATTAATATAGCAGCAAGGAGAAAGAGAATGATGTAGAATGAAAATGCACCAATAGGCCATAGATTTCTTTGACAGTCATTTTGTTCTGATATACCGCAAAATGCCTATCATTGTGACACAGAGGTTGCCAAGTGTCTTCGACGAGCAGATCGGTAGAAGTTTCATGTTTACAAGACAACAGAGATGATAAATCCCGAACTGATTTGAAGGACAAAAAGCAAGGTGTGGCTTAAAATCATTTTTCTTGGTTTAATTTCATTTCAAACCAGTTCAATTTTGATTTTTCTTCGTCTAATGTTGAACTGGTTTAAGAAAGTTTGACCTAGGAAAAAATTTGACCACAATATGTGCACCTGGTATTTTTGGTTATTCAGTTGAGCACATCTTTATACAGTTACTTCAAATATCCATTGCAAAAAGCCATGACATTATTTTATATAATTATTTATTTTTTTAAGTGCTACTATGATGAATTTTGCATCTTTCTTATCTAAGCCATTTTAAGACATAAGCTTGTGGTCTCCTAAGAAGAAGAATGCTGTTTACTATTTTTCAAATATCTCTTTTTTTCCCAGAGATATTCCAGTTTTATAAGGTGGAAATTAGTGAAGTGATGATGTCATAAAGTCAACTGAACTTTGATCACATATGATGAAAAGAGATATCTCAACCAATTTGTATCAGAAATGCTTGATTCTTTGCAGCAAGATTCTAGCTCCACAATATGTGCATACCAGATTTGTTACCATGGCAACATACTGGGTTCCAGACCTCCCTAATTTTATAGGCTTTGCTGGGCACCTTTGACGTTCTATTTTGATATTTGCCAATGGTGCCTCGTCGGCATGATCCTGCAAGCATGTAAATATGTTAAGTCGAGTTTGTGGCCTTGTTAAATGTTTTCTCGCTTGAGATCACCAAAATATTGAAATCAGGTTGGAGGGAACTGGAAAAGAGTGAGTTATCATGGGAACCAATTTCTTGATAGCCGTAGGTGTGTTGCCTGTAGACCTATTGGCCCACCAAGTTTCAATGGTCTCTACTGCAAATTGACCCAGATAGCTCTATTTGTATACGTGATGTTATATTGGGTTTAGTGAATGATGTCATCAGTCCTTTCATTCGCATATTTGATACATTTTTCAAACTTAAATATCTCCACAACCACTGCAGATATTTCCAAATGACAAACAAACCTAAGAATTCAAGGGATAAAAAGTTGATCATAGTAGCACTTTAAAGGGCTATAAAATGAAATAACAAAGGTAGTTTCACTGACCTCAAACCTTCGATTCCACAAAAAAAATTCTTTTGGCATTAACTGATGGCACACCTAGCAGCAAGTTGTTTGGTGAAAAGCCATGGTAATATGAAGCACATCTTTTGTCTTCCACTTTTGAACGCGTTTTTTATGGCAATGGCGCTGTGATTGGCTACCCGAGTGGGCAAGATGGAGCTATCTTGCTCGCTCGGGATTTCTCGCTTGGTCCCGCAAGATCAAAGATCATGTTTTAAGTCATATAATAAATCCTTTATTGACCAAGCTTGTTCGGTCAAGATGGCTGGATATTGGCCTTGTTATTTTTTTGCATGTTTATGGACCTTGACTTCGTCTTGGTCCATAAACAGGCAAAAAAAGAACTTGGCCTATATCCAGCTATCTTGCCCATATATATTGCCCTGCAACTTCTAAAAGTATTTGTGATATTAATCCTCTATTTTACTCGGCCCCATGCAATTTTATGGTACAATAAAAGTAGAATTTTAGTGTGCAAATGCTAAAAAATATGTTAAGAGATTTATCTTTATCAAATTTCGATGTTATGGACACTTTAAGGAAACTGTATCGTCTTCCATAAAGTGTTGGAGTCTCATCATTTTGTTATCCTGGATATAAATAAAAACATTTTCACATCTTCAAACAGACTCCAGACTGAGGAAATCAGCTTTCTCTGACGGTTGGACCTTTACATACTGTATGTCAGCTTGAGGCTGACCCTTTTGCAGAGGAAGTGATTGTTTCAGGACAAGCTGTTGAAGCAGCGGTTTGGTTCAGTCCACTATCTTTAGTTTCAAGTAGCTGTTTCATGATGGTGTCTCTCTTGGTTACACAATTCCTTGTTATTTCTTGAATAGAATCAAGAAAATGAGAATGAAACTCTGACAGGGCAGTCACTCCTACAACAAAAAAATTAATAAATACTATTACATGTTATAAACCTTAATTGAGCAGTAAGTAAAGGGGAGCTTAACAGTTCCCTCTGTGGTGGAATGCATGGATGATGTATTAAAATCAACATTGAGACACTTGGTTCATTGTTGTATAATAAGTTTATTCTTAAAACAGACTGAATTGCAAGGAAACTACCTTGAGACTTTGTCCAAGCCTTTAAAGTGCCCCTGTGACCAAAAAATCAATTCATATTTTTCTTTGGATTTCAAAACTTTGTTAACAAAATACTAAGTGACCCACGTTTTTAAGCCTTGATTTCAAAAAGACACCTCTTTATTTTAACTGGAATTTTCCTATTTAATGGTCCGCCATTACTAACATTATGTTCTTGAGAGAGTTGGATCCAGGAGAAAATGACGTCAAAGGCTCACTAGTTTAAGAATGCAATAGGTGTGTACGCCGCAGAATTAATATGCAGCACGGGGGTTTTGGGCTCTCAGACTTTTAAACTCCCGCTTTGCACATAATTATAATAAGCTGCGTTCACACGCTGAAATTTTAAGCCAGTGAGCGTCTGACGTCACTTTTCCCTGGATCTAACCGTCTGAGGTCCAATCGGTCAGTTTTGAACGTGAGTAATGGCGGACTGTGAAATCCAAAACTTACACTCAAAGTAAGCGGCCTTTGGATAAAAATCAAAGCTCAAAATTTTGCTAGTCAGGTGTTAAGCAAACACACTTTCAAAATCTGAAGGAAAAAAGGAAGTGGTTTTTTTGATCACAGGGGCACTTTAAGTTGCATCTGATTGAAATGTGCAGTGTAAGTCGCCCAAAGCCATATTTTAAATGGGAGCCTAATGTAACAAGTGAGCAATATAATATTGTTCATTATTGGAATTACTTTAATTAATTATAAAAAAATTATCCAATAATAATTATCCAATAATCAACTTTCAATACCTCTTTCACCTTGTTGACTGTGTGACTGGACCGATTCCAGGGCATCAGATAGCTAAAGTTTGATTTAAAAAACAAATTCTGTGCAATTAGCGGTACTAGATGGTTACTGTTGGAGGACAGTAATATTATCATTTGCCTTTGTTGGGACAAACACTCATAACAACCCACTAACAGATCCTGAGTTGAACAAAAACTTGTCATTTTACCTTTGCGGCATTGTCCTTAAATGCTGAGAGAAATTTTTTCAAGCTGTCTTCTGAAGCTGTGTCCTTAAGTTCTTTGTAAGCTTCAATAATTTCTGTCAAAAGTAATAAAGAGAAAACATTGGTGCTAGGTTTAGAAATTTCTCTGTTTTCCTGTGCCTTACAACACAGTAAAGTTCTTGGGTGACATGAGATACAAGCATTTATTATATCCTCAAAATAATATTGTGTTTCTTTTTAGAATTGGTTTAAATTTCCTTTCATTTCCAAACCATCAGTGGCAATTTTAACCAAAATTCTAAATTTTTAAAAAATTCCAAAAACCATGACTTGAAACGTTCCTCTCGTCCTCCATTTTATATACAGTTTCCAATACTTATATCATTAGTAGGGCTGATGTATTAATCAAACCATATAAAACTCATACGAAAGAGAAAATGTCTTTCACTCAATGACATTGATAAAATGGTATTTGTAACCAACCTTCAAGTGGATTGCAAAGCAGCTCTTTCAGACGACTTTCAAACTCTTTGTAAGCTTCACTGTTGATAGAAAGAATCAGAGAGCTAACAGTTACCGTGTAGAATATCTCATGCATTGTTCAAATGCATTGCTAGAAATCCCTTTAGAAAGAATCAAACATTGAGGAAATGTGGGCTGAGGGAGTCTAACATTTAATGGAATGTGTGGTTCCAGAAAATATCCATACCCCCACCACGGAAGACAATTGGAAATTCCGAGGGAGAGGGGGGGTTAAAGGGCAGTAATTTCCAAGGGGTAGGAGGGTTTCGTGGGAAACTACTTTTCTAAAGGGTCACGAACCACATACAAAACATTGAAAGCAACATACGATCGATCTGAAGCACAAAACACACTATCGGACGATGTTTCGAAACATAAGTCAGTTTTGAGATAAAGTTAATACTATTAGCTTCAATGTTTCCGTTTTTCTTTGAGTTAGCTAGCGCTACAATCTCCCGAAGCTAAGAACAATGTGTCTTTCCTTTGGGACGGATTCAAACATTTAAAATGGCGGTCTCAACTGGAGTCTCATCCCCAGACTTTCACGTTTGTCTCTTTTTCGTCCAACCAACACTTCCGTTCACTTGTGTATCACTTTTCGCTACCTTCACATGCAGTAAACACATTTTTGATAGGATTTATGTTTTACTGGGGGTAGTAACTCATTGAAAATGCGATAAGACGCAAGTTCCCACCATCTTAACGCTTGTGTGCAACGACATTTTCCTTTTTGTGGGTGGCATTTAGACCACGGACAGGAACCGGGAGTCAAGTTTTCTCTTGTTTGAGTAAACGCAATATTTATTGCGGCATCGGGAAACGATTGTTGAGGTTCAGTTCGTTATGTCAAACTGGAAATTCTAAAACAGGAGTTTGACTACTCATTGGAGGAAGTAAATCGCGCCAAAAACAATAACAATCGCCCTCTCCATTCCATCCGTGGCTCAAATGCAAGCAACAGCGAGGCTGTGTGTCATTTACCAGCGAGAAGGACTGCTGGAGAGTCAGTAAATTTGAAGACTGCACATAAATCGCCATATCTAAGTTTACAAATATGATGGGTTATTTTGGCGTCAATAATATTCTTCGTAAAACAATCGCCTTTGTGACGACGTTCACGAAACCTACTGCGTCAACATGTGTGGTCCCTAAATATTAAAGAATCAACCTGAAGAAACTGACAAAATGTGTAGACAAAGGAACCTTGTAAGTTTCTGTTTTATTTACTACAGTTTGCTAGGTTGTTTAAGTGAGTGAAATGTTCTCATCGAAGTTCGTACAAAAACGTGAAACAGTCGACGTGCAACCCAAATGTTTAAGCTTTGTAAAGTTGATAGCGCACAAGCTGAAAGTTTAGCTGGATAATGAGCTTAACAAAGCGTTATATTTTTCTTAAAGTTAACCTTAATGTTTACACTGTTGTAATAAAATTCTACCGCAATTACGTAACTAAATCACTTTCGTTTTTATAAGTAAAAAAATTCTGGAAATTCCTGAGGGGAGGGGGGTCATCAAAGACCCCCCTGGAACGGAAAATCCTGGGGGGAGGGGGGGTGCAAATCAAAAAGTCTTCCGTGGTGGGGGTATGGATATTTTCTGGAACCACACAATGCTCCCATGATTCCAGATCTATGATGCCATACACAATGATAATGGTAAGGGGTTTATCTACTACACTTATCATGTACAGTCTCATGGCAGTTTACAATTCTGACTTACAAAGATAGACCACCAACACCAGGGGTCTCCCCCTACTTTTTACGAATAGTGTGTGGGTTCTTAAGGACGTTCGCACCCAAAATGTTCCCACGTACAGATTTTTTTTAAAACTTGCCACGCAGAAAGGTAATGATCTACTTTTGCCGAAAAGGCAAAAAAATTAATGGGGGTCACCGTGCTCGTTTTCGAGATCGCGAGGTCTTATTTTTAAGACGATCTTAGCTTACAACTGTCAGCAATAAAGAACATACATTAGCGAAATTTAGATCAGGTAAACATACTCAATTCAACATAACTAATATAGCTAAATTAACCTTTGCAGCTGATGTCTTTTTCTGAGGTGAAATAGACCTTGAAAAATGATATATATTAGTCTAAGAAAGAAAACTTCGGTCGCATGAGAGCAAAAATGGCGAAATATTTGTAATGGACAAAATCAGAAAAGGAAGTGATCTACGGAAAGAAAAATAGGGGTCACCGAGCATTCAAGAGAGTAAAATCCCTGCGAAGTTGTCAAAGCGATGGTATATTCGCACTGTCACATCATTGTGTGACATTTCCGACAAGACCTGGGTCCACAGCTATCCCATGATGCCACACGCTTTCACGTTCCATTCTTGTGGAAAATGTTTGCGCCTTTAGCATCTTGTTTATACTTTCGTGGTCTGCAATGCATGATGTGTGCGTGACATGTGCGAAAAAATGCGCAGTAGCAATGGGCACGAACGTCCTTAAACGCCCACAGTGCTTATTAACAGGATAATAATAATAATAATAATATCATAATAATAATATCATAATAATATCATAATAATAATAAGTGTCAGCAGCTCGATTTTGATTGGCTATAAGCATGCAGCTAATTAATCCTCGCTCTGTTTCTCTTACGCCATACCTACGACAATAGATTTTACATAATTGTGTAGAATTGACGTCACACCTACAGACAATAGTTTGATGCATGCAGAAGTGACCACCTAATACACTAACCAGCAGTTTGATCAGTTTTGTCATGGGGGAGCTCAGCTCAGGAACATTCATAATAAAACAATTATTCGATTCGTTTTTCGTATGATAGCGATAATTATCATGGCCTCAGTTTGTGTTATCCACCTCAGCCTTTGGCTTCGGCAGATACCTAACGCAAACTTTGGCTTTGATAATTATCGCTATCATGTTCAGCCTCATCCAATCATTGTTAATTATTATTATATTCTCAGTTATAAATGGTAAATAAGATTTAGGTCAGTTGAACTTGCCTCACTGCAGACAAAAGAGACTCCACATAGTCAACCTGGCATTCATAAACTTGTTGGTGAAACAATAGCTCTTCCTTGAGTATTTTTATCTGTGAAGAACACAAACAAATTCAACCGTTAAAATGGAAAGTCTTAGAGCAACAAGTTAGCAAAAAGAGATAATAAATCAAGAACATTACCAGAACTTGGAGAAAAAAACATCCATGTACTCCCAACAAAACTGAAACCTACTTGGATGCTCTCGGAACTATCTGAAGCAGACTTCTGGTGGCATAAAACCACAACAATAATACAGCTTTGCACTTGTGCAAAGCCAGAAGTTTTGAGACTTTGATAATGTTATCATTATTATTATTATTATTATTATTATTATTATTATTATTATTATTATTATCATTATATTATTATTATTAATGTGTAAATTAAGATAGTCATGAACTACAAGTTCCGACTTTGTGAAATGGTCAACAAAAATCACATACAGTCTGTGACAAAATTCCTCACGATGTAATGTAATTTGCACACGAGTTTCTGAGCCCATTGTAAGAGGGAAAGGTATGGCACAGTGTTTCGATGATAGTAATTTTGTAGACATTCAGCTTGCCTACTTAAACAAAGAAATGAAAGACATTCCACATACCTGAAGTGACAGCATGTGCTTTAAATAGGTGATAGACCTCATCACAACTTGCACCACTGATCTTACCTGACATGATTTAAAATATAAAGAATTTATATGTTTATGAGAGCATACATGTAGGTAACAGGCAGGTCCAAATTTGGTGTACATTTTGGGAACATAATTATCCAATTTATTTCAAAATCAAAATACATGCAAACTTGCATAACATTAATTTTCATTCATTTCATCTTATTTATGCTTTCACATTAGACATTGATTTTAGTTATTAACTTAAAATGTCATTACCAGTCTAGAAAACAGTTGCATAAAATTCTGGATTAATGTTCAATAATAACTTCTTACTAACCCAGCGCGGGGGCCGTACTGGGGAATATTGGCCCTCGGTCGTGGCAGTACAGACCGAGCGCAGCAAGGTCCGTACACGAACGACCGAGGGCCAATATTCCCCAGTACGGCCCCCGCGCTGGGTTAGTAAGAAGTTATCATTGAACATTAATCCAGAAGTAGTTTATTCTATGGCTTTCTAATTACCTTTTGCTTTGTTTTTGCAAGCCCGTAATCGGCCCGTGGGCATTACGGGAGAATAATGCCCTACAATTCAGTCACAATTAGCCAAACAGAGCACGCGTACTATTGCAGCCATATAATAATAATATTAAATCTGCTTGCAAGCTCAGAATTTTGTCATTTCAAGTTTTAGAACAAAAGTACCAGTAGCGTAATTTTCTTGTCTGAAATTAGTTATGTTTTTACAAGATCTGTCTAGCTCGTCTTGCTATCCTCACTGTTGTTGAACCCTCTTCTTTGCTATTCTTTTTTTGCTTGATTTTCATGACTGACCTACAGTTCTCCTAAAAAAATCAAGTAATCTCAAGACTTACCTCTTGCAGCTTTTTTCTGCTCAAGTCTGGCATAAGTGACATGATATTCTCTTCAGTCAAGTCTTCATGGGCAACTTTCTTTAATGGAGGCTGAAAATTTAGTAGCAGCGATTAATATTGACCAAACCCTTGATCATTTTCTGTATGTGGTCTTCAACAATCCAAACAGTGTCTTGTTTATTGTCTTACATATTTTACATGTACTTTGAACTTATTAATTATGATGAAAACAGTGAACATATTATTATTGTCTCTATTTCTTTACTTAAAATTATTAACCCTTTGACACCCAAACTGGCGTCAACCGGCCAGATTTAGTATTTTACTGTGTTTACTACTTGTGAATGGGGAACCACCGGGAGTCAATGGGTTATGTGAAATCCAGCTTTGGAAAATTAAAACAGCAATGCTGTTACAGTAAGGCGTGATAGTTTGAGTCTCTTTATTACCAAATTCTCAAAAATAAGTCAGAATATTATTATACTGTCTTGAAGTGCATTTTTAGTGTGTAACAAATTCACTGCAAAAGACAAAGAAGCCTGCAGGCTTAGCTTAACATGACGGAGAAAAAGGTATTTCTTGTAAAAGAAGGTCTAAATTCCACCACAACACTGTTATGGTTCTTGTCTTTGAGCTCTAACTTCAATAATCAGTAGACTAAACAAAGCATAATTTTGGCAGCATTGGTCATGGATCGGATCATCTGATTGGATCACCGAAAAAAAAAAAACATAAAATAAGAAATTTAAAATGATATTTATTAAAATAATTTCAATTTTTAATCAGCAATTTTAGTTCACATCAATAAAAGACCGAACATAACAGGAACAATAGCACAAAAAATGGTTTGCTTGGGCTACTCTCTTTTGCAAACTTTCCTTTCCGGGCCTAATTTATTTACATGTAACCCGCATAATATTTACATTATTTACCCATGGTGCAGCTGGATAAAGAAGAGATAGATACAACAAGTCCTGACTGCAATCTTGCAACATATCGCTGACTGTTCTCACATGCCTTGTGAGTCTTTCCTTGATGTGCTGTGATATGTGTTCACTAGTTAGCACTGCTGATGCTGTAGATGAGCTTTGGTTTTGAATAGCTTCCTTGAGGCATATCATGTTCTTGTACAACTTGCACAGCTTGGATTCCAGTCTTGACTGAAACAAGAAATAAATTATTTATATGTTACCATATTGTAAAATATTATAAATTATTATTATCATTATTATTACTACTATCTATACATTATTTAAAAAAATATTTATATAAATTATTTAAGTTTCTTGTCTAAAACGAAGATGAATTTTGGTCCTCAATGCTCAAACAGGATTGACCCATTGACTCCCAGGGGTTCCCGATTGATGAGTAAAATCATCTGGCGTTAGAGTAAAATACTAAGTCTGGCCGGTTTTGGCTGGTTTGGACGTCAAAGGGTTAATTAAGGAACTCAAGCTGATTGAAGGCTATGGGCTCAGTTCAAGTAATTCATGGGCATCCAATACTCTGTGTTGTAAAATGCCAGAGGGAAATGACATGCTGCCTTGTGATGAAGTACACAACTGTACAATCATACATTTTTACCTTTCTAGTCTTTCCACAGAAGGAGGATAAACTGTAGACCTACCTCACAACAATCTTTAGTAATATTTCTTGTTCATAAACACTAGTAAAGTTTGTTTACGAGCCAAGTGGCCCAGCAGAGCCAGAGCTTACCCCGGTTTCTGTGGTATGAAGTGACTAGGAGTATTTTTTTTACTCCCCCCTAGATGGGATGCCAGTCCATTGCAGGGTTACCCCCAGCATTTTGCCGGTACCCATTTATACACCTGAGTGGAGAGAGGCACCGTGGTAGTAAAGTGTCTTGCCCAAGAACACAATGCAATGTCCCCGGTCAGGACCCAAACTCAGACCACTTGATTCGGAGTCAAGCAAACTAACCATGAGGCGCCTCCCGCTCCTCCCTCTAAGGGGCATAATTTAACTAACTACTTAATAAGTGAGAGCGATGTCGTTACAGCAAAATCTCAAAATCAGGCCTTGAAAGATTGACCGAGTGACAATACAGCTAGGCTGAGGAATGGTTCTGAAGAAGAAACTAATTTGCATAATCCATAATCGGCATGTGGGCATTACGGAAGAATAATGCCCTGGGGCTTAGCTGCTCTTAGCCAATTACAGTGCATGTTATATCGGCCAGAGACACTAGCCATATAATAAATAAGGCGTACTACAAGTAAGGCATAATTAAGTACTTTCAAATTGTGTTGTGACCTAAGGGGGGCACAGTGAATAATAATTACATTAATATTGTGGTCCTGCAGATCCGACAAATATTATTACTATTGGTAGTGTATGTACTAGAGCGAATTTCACTTGAGGGTCGTAAAACCAAAACCAAAATAGTTACTTTGGCCAATAAAAAAAGGGGGGACAAATTATCCAGTAAACTAATCAAAATGCGAAGTAATTACTGCTACACATAGCCGACACAAAGTGCAGGAAAATGAGCACACGCAAGCCACGATTGGTTTTGGTTTGACTTCTGATTGGTTGAAAAAATGGCACAACCAATCACTGAATGAAGTAATGCAAAACCAAAGCAATTCGCTAATTACCGGTACTTTCGACACTCAATTGAAAACCGCTCTAAAAGAAATCCGGCCAATAGAATTACTGGTGCTTCCTTAATTTACGTGTTATCATATGTCACTGATTTTCAGTGTTATCTCCAATGTTTTACCCAAGTCACTAGAAGCTGTCCAAAAAGCCAAATAGGTTTAAATAAGCCAGTCTGCTAAGTTAAAGGTTAACCGTTAACGAGTGATCCATAAGAACTCTCTGGGACTACGAACAACTGATGACAAGGTGCTGCTTAAAAATGCACCTTTTATCAGTATTAAAATGACAAATTCTGGTTAATAAACTCTGTGCAATGACAAAGATCCTTATACACTGTTTAAACAAAGAGTGGGAACTCGTCAGTCTGTGGTGTCACAATGAAAGTTCAGTTGGCTATCATGCTAGTTTACAGGTAGCCTGTCCGAGTGCGTATCCCCGATAGAGGATTTGGGTCGCAGATAGTGAAGTGGAGTCCGGGTGTGGTCTTGAAAGCGGATGGAAGTCGGTGGTATTTGGTCCAGGTGGGCGGTTCAACAAGGCGTGTTCATGCAGATCATCTCATTGGGGCACTTGGTTATAAGGAAAGGTCAGCTGATTTGGTTGACTCATTTGAAGAAGGGAACTGTTCTTTAGAATGTCAAGGTGTGTTAGAGTCTGAATCTCAAAGTGCGTTGGAGACCGAATCTGGTGTAGAAGGAATTGAAGGACCAGAAGGAATCTCACAGTTTGGTGAAGGCAGCCGAAGTGGACCCGTTCCACTAAATCAAAGCTCGAAAGCATCACCGACATCAGGGAATGAGAACACTGTAGCAATTGGGAGTTCACCGGCTGCTGGTGAAACCGAGGCAGGAAGTACTCCTGAAGTAGCATAGAGAACTCTGAGACGCTCCAGTAGAATTCGAAAGTCAGTGGTTAGGTTGAATTTGTGAAAAGAAAAGATTTCTAGTGATTGACTGAGTGTATTCTTTTTTTTTTTTTTTAAGAAAACCATTTCGTATTTAGAAAAAGAAAACCGTTTCGTATTTCTTTGCTTTTTTTTGCGGGGAAAGTAGTGTGACATATTAGCGTGACATATTAGCATATGTTAATTTATTCATATATAAGCAGTGTGAATATTTAATAAAGACGCATTCGCCTGGCTGCAGGCAGCCAACAGGTTGTCGTTGATTCCGCTTTGGTTCAAGATATAGTACGCTGCCTTAACATTCTGAAGTTAACAGTAATTCAAAGGAACGTAACATAATTCAAAACTTAAGAACAGTTGAACTGTGCACCATCAAAGACAAATCCAGTCTGACATTAGAGTGAGATTTCAAAATTAATAAGGGCTTCTAGTGATAAAAATTAACACAATTCCAGGTTGTCCCTGTTTCAAAGGCTGGGCAACTAAACCCATAAATTTGGTTCCCCTGATAAACGCTTAGTTGCCCATCGGGAAACCCTCTACATTTAAATGCATGCTGTGTTGAGATGAAATCAAATGCTCAACTGTGGCAAACTGATTATTATTGTTAACTTCACACTACCATCAGACATTGACATCAGAAAAGCGACAAGCGCCAGAGTCAGGTGCTGCTTATGAAATATATTTTCTATTTTTTGTCGGGTTGTCTGTTGCATTGGTCAACCAACCATTCCATTTTACCAAAAACTAACTAGTAAACTTTCTGGTCACCCGGGACAACCAGACGGCCGCTAATTTTGAGTACTGGGCGTTCACAAATGGATACGTTACCACATGTTTCAAGTTGAGGTGTTCTACTCTCCCACTGCAGCAGTCCAATAATGTAACAGGTTGATCAACAGTGTGTTTTGTCTGCTTCAGGAAATCACCCATGAACATAACAGGAAGGGCAAGGTCCTCTGAATCTGCACTCTAAATACAATAATTCTTTTTTTCAGGAAGGGCTAACTCAATCAAGGAGTCATTATCATTATTCAGACAATGTTTTACCTTAATTGAGAGTACCTAATATTGCCTTAAGCTTCCATGGGCCAACAAGTCTACCTTACAATGCAATAGGTCATTTTCTGCCATGGGAGCAGGTCATATGCGTGCAGGGAAAAAGTCTATGGTGTTCACAGTCAGATGACCACAATTGAATGAAATATAAATGAATATTGACAAGCACAGAATACCGTTGTTGTCTGCCTGTAAAATTCAAGTCCTCCCAACAGTATGAAATATAATGGCTACTGGGTAATTCACATGTACTTCCGCTATTGTTACAGGAAAATTGTGTAAGAGCTTAGCCATCACACAATTTTTAGGTTCAAGGGAGATTAATTGGTCCTCCATACTACCATGATTGCAAATCTAAGTTATTTTAATACAGATACATACCTGTATACCGGTAGTCAAAAACATTGAAAATGAAGACATGTTTTGTTCAGTACGTGTACCTCTTGACGCTTATGCAAGTTGAGCCTCAATGCCTCCACTTTGTATTCTAAATTCAGCACAAGTTCACGTGACAATGTAAGATAATTGGATGGACTCTCTGAATTGTAAAGACTCCTATAAATTCAGGCATTGTTAAAAGCATTATTTATTTGTCCAAACTAATCTGGATGAGAAAATTATTTAAAAAAAACAACCAAAAACTCATTAATAATTCAGAGGCCCATTAATTTGAACTATCAAATGTCACTGCACATGACACAGCTTGTTTTTCTTGTATGCTAATGACCTCCTCTCACTACGAATCTTTGTTCGTACTCCCAAGGGATAGATTTTTGTGGAATGCTTTTGAAGCCTTTCAAAACACCTACAGCACGTGTTCCATCCATTTCCCAAAACAGCGGCTGGTCATCGAGCTTAAATAAAATGCTGCTGCCATGTTTTTTAAACACTTTGTAATGCAGATGGAAGGTTGAAAGGCAGTTTCTGTTTTTTATTTGGCGTCAAATTAAGAGGCCAAGAGCATGTGTAGCTTGCAGTTTTGTCAAGCAATTTGCAAAGCCACATTCTCCTCGGAAGGAGGTTTTTTTTGCAGCTTTGCCACCAGCTAAGACGACCAAATTTGCTTTTGAATAAGTAACAGAACATGGAGGTTCTGGAGAATAAAATAAGGATACAGGCATGTTCAAGATAGAACTAGACTTGCTTTAAAGAAGATGAAAATTGACTTCAAAATGTACTACTAATATACTGCTTGCTACCTCAAGGCTTCTCTCAAGTTTAAAAGTTTATTTTCCACTTCCATAAAGATATCTCTACGGGCTTGCAATGCACAGGACTGAAGAAGAATCTATCGCAATAAAAAAAATCATTTGACTGTACACTTTTTAGCGGAGTATTTTGTTAAAGTGTAAATGACACATTTTTTAGTTATTTAATCAATCAAAAGATCATGGCTTTCTGAGATAAAAACAAATTATTTATAAGCCTTTTAAAACTCAGAATTTTCACTTCTGGTTGGGTACGAAACCACACTTATAAGGAGACTGGGGATAGCGGAATAGTGATGTCAAAACAGGAACACAGGAAATTTTAGGGATAGACATGTTGTGTAATTTCATTATTGCAACCAAATATTAGACCTTATTCCAAAATGGCTGTCATTTAAATATTCTTTTGTTTTTATTCAAATTAGCCCTTGACGCCTCGTTCTTGAGCTGAAAATTCAAAGAATATTTTGCCTTGAACGAGGCATCAAGGTCTAATTTCAATAAAAACAAAAGAATATCTAAATGGCGGCCATTTGGAATAAGGTGTATACAATGTATCTCAGAGGCAGTTTCAGCAATGTCTGAATCTAAAAAAAAGGAAAATTTGGGTCCTCACATTACGCAATTTTTCTAATTTGTTTTTTTATTGCAGAAAACCAGAACATTTCCATTGAGTAAATAAAAGAAAATCTGTCATTATACACTTTAATGAGTAGTTCTAAGTAGTCACTTCTCTGACATTGTGTCTTTGAAAGTTCAAGCATTTACACTTTCCCTCTTTGTTAAATAAAAAAGGTCGCCAATAGATTTTACTCTGTCTAATGCCAGACAATTAAGTTTTGCTTGTCATTGGGGAACTCTAAGGGATGAAAAAGGTGGAAATATTACCTAGCCAGGTACCTTGCTACCCTGATAGCCCACAAACACATGTAATGAGATGAATACTCAATTTTGAAAACTGTCTCAAACTGTCATGTAATATGCAAACACCAACCACAAAGTTCTCGAAAAATGGTGTTTGCATTAATGTACTGTAAAGATTGTTTTTAAGTTATGATGTCAGAGTTTGGATGTTGCTTTTTCATGTTTTCTATAAAGTAGAGTTGAAGGGGTCTACATATGGCCGGTATTTCTAAAGACAAAAATAATATAATTTCAAGTTCAAGAGAATGATAAGGATCTCAGTTCATGTCTTTATGGACGCACTCGCCAGTAACTTCCTCTGGCAAGGTCATTTTGATTACTTGAAATTCTAAGACTGTTCTTCACAGCATAGACAAATTTGACATTGTTTACACTTTTAAACAGACTCCTCTTCTAAAGATAAAAAAGCATGACCAATTTTATGCTTGCCTGTCTTTCAAGTTGTATAACTTGTGACTTGAGTAAATTAACCCTTCTTTCGTCATATTTCTCTACTGTGGTTTCTTCTACAAGCTGTTTGTACAAAGACCTATTAAAGAAAATACAAAATTGCTATTTATTGTAACTTTCCACGCAAACCTGTTCAAAACATTTACCTTAAAACATGACAACAGGGATGGCGCAGTGGTGAGAGCAATCGCCTCCCACCATTGTGGCCCGGGTTCAATTCCCAGACTCGGCATAATATGTGGGCTGAGTTTGTTGGTTCTCTACTCTGAATCGAGAGGTTTTCTCTGGGTACTCCGATTTCCCCTCTCCTCAAAAACCAACAGTTGACTTGATTTGCTTTCATTGTTAATTTCAGTTTACATTGTCCACAATTAGTGCTCCAGTGCTAGAACAACTAGACACTTAAATAAAGTTTCTATTCTTTAATGTAAAATATAATATTTTTTATAGGCAACTTACAGCGGTTATCATTCAAACATGCCTCTCAACAAAATTTTTCATATTTTGAAAGTAAAATTTAGTGATGTTCTTTTGGCGGCAGTTGAATTCATCATGGAAACATTTGACTTACTCAGTAATTTAAGTAGTACACATTACGACTGAGTAGGAAAGGAAAAAATCAATAGAAGGAGAATCCTGGCCCTTGATGTAATATGTCAAAAATGAGTGCAAGTGTTTCATCAGGGGTTCCAAACATTGAGAAACAGATCAAAGCACGATGCCATAGACGGAGTGCTTTTATTGTTTCAAGGTGTTTGGAACCCCTGATGAAACATGAAGCATTAATTTTATTATATGACTTCTCAACCTTTTTTTACTAAGTATGAGTGTAATGTGATTATCTTTTGTTTTATTAGACAAGTGATTTATAGTAATTTGCAAAGGAAATGAATTTTCAATATTTGGCTGAGTTTAAAAGGTACATCTTTTTGAAAAATGTGCATAATAGGGCGTGATGGAGACCGAGTCAGAATCACATTGTTTTCGCCTGCCAAAATCGCCAGCCAAAGAAAGTGATTAGGTTAACGAGGCAGTTCCACTTTCAACTAAATATAAAAATAATTGGGTTGTGAACATTTTCGCCGAATGGCTGACATTAACAGAGGTACAAGTGCCGGTTTTAGATTGCAGTGAACTTTTCAAAAACTATGAACTACACAAGGTTCAAGCTTGAGTGCAGACATTGCTGAAATGGATGCTCTGTCGCTGAATTGTTAGGTGTCCAAATTCGTTTTAATCCCCTGGATGCTAAAGATAAAAGGTACTGCAAAAGTTTTATGTTGAATATTAGGGAAATTCAAAATGTGTTGTGTGTGAGTAGTCTATTTGTATGTGTCTTTTTCCAAAGGTTTATTAGCATAATGGTTCATTTATTTAATTCAAGTGATCAGTTTCTTGATCTGTAGTTTCACTGAGTATCAAGATCCATGCACCTGACCAAAATGTGGCACTCCGATTGGCTAAGGAGTGTTCACAAAAACTTGTTTGGGGGGGGGGGGGACTGATGAGAACTGACTGATGAGAAATTATCTTTTACCTAAAAAGTTTCGAGGACTCCTACTTAATACTATCCCTAAAATCTGAGACACCCCCAAGATACCTCATGGTCACAAACCAATACATGATGCAGAAGTCAGAAGAAAAACAAATTAAGGCAAAAATAGAAAAACGCCTCCTCAGAACATAATGATCTGCTAAGAAAAGCAGAAAAAAGGCAAGGCAAATAAAGCCTTTAGAAAGTTACAATCATAGAGAAAAGTAGTTGGGAAGGTTATGTAAATGAACCATGCCAGAGCTGTATTTCAACCTGCTTCTGTTAAAGCTCAAAAGAAATAGTTTCACTTTCTCTTACATAGCCCCCCTCCCCCCTATTCAATGTTGGAAGGTAAGTCAACAATTTTCCACTGAAACCATTCAGTTTTGCACAACATTGAAGGAGGGGGGAGGGGAGAGAAGCAATGAAGACTTCAAAAGTGCTAACCTTCCCAACAGTTTTGTCTAGGATTGTAGCTTTCTCACCGATACATGGCACAACCTAACGGGCATTCACGATCAAAAAGATCCCAGACCCAGGTCAAAGCTTTAAAAGCAGAATTACTCGCTTCTACCACCGACAAGCCTATCGGTTGAGACTAGAATTAAATTGATGCAAAAGCATGAGGCCAAAAGGTCACATTTACATTAATGCAGAGACAGGGGTTTCCACAGTTTTGTAAAGTAGCGAACATATTTGTGAAAGCACTGGACGTAACATTTTTGACGCCACAAGGCATGAGCTACCTAGGGGGGTCTGGGGGCTTCCCCTCCAGGAAATGTTTAAAATAGAACACTCAGAAATGTTGTTTCCAGTGTTTCTGGAACCCAAGAATCAGTTTCCCAGGCAAGGATTGAGTTCACTCAAATTCTCATTAGAAAGTAAGTTAAAAAATAAAAATAAAAAATGAAACAAGCCCCTCAAATATTGGCATCAAAGTACCAGCCATGGAATGGGAAACCACCGGACGAAATATCCAGCCTAAAACAAAACCCTGGCCTGCTGCAGAGAAAATCAACACCAAGAAAATAAAAATATATCATGAAAACAAACTATTTTTCTTGGAAGAAAAAATATCATGCAGTAGTATGAAGGTCGAAATCTAAAGTCTCATAGAACAAAAACCATTGCAAAATGAAATCTTACTGGAAGTCCCTAAAAGGAACGTCCATTCAAATATGTACTCGAGAGAGCAAAATTACGACAAAGGAAAAAGAAGCCATACCGCATACAAGAGAGTCATGTAGGCCTGTCAACCCCATTTTACACTCTTGAATACTATATTTTGTTAAATTGTGTTTACATTGGCTAATGACAATGATTTTTGTTTTCATTATTTAAGGTATCCCCCTTAAGAGTGTTTATATTTTTCAAACACCCCCACCCCCTTCCTTTTCCCTCTAATTTTTATGGGGGACCCTCCAATTTCTAATCAGTCCCCCTCCCCAACAAGTTTTTGTGAATGCTGCCTAATAACCGTATGAATTATTAATGACTTCGAGAAGCCAAAGTATACAAGTTTATGCATTAAGCCATATTGTCATGCTGATGGACTAGATGGAATATTAAAGAAGGGCTTACTTGACATATAGTAGTTCTGCCCTAATTTCATTGTTTTCTTTCTTCAATTGCTACAAAACCAAGAACAAGTTTGTAAATATTATTCATTCAGGCACATACATTTATCAACTTCCTCGCACAATGCAAGATTCATAAAATATTCTTGTTTAGAGCTTTGGAAACCCCTACCTCTAATTCCTGATAGCACTTTTGTAATTGTCTGTCTTTTACGTTCACTGAGCCATGTGACTTCTCAAAAGATGACTGACCAAGTCTGCTGGCACTTTTGGATGGAGTACCTTTAAGGTCTAAAAAAGTGTCGCCTGCAGAACCAGTAATGTTGGTCTGAAGGAACAGTCCTTCATTAACTAATTGACTCCTGGGAGTGAGTTTTAACAGATTTTAAGACATTTTCACAAGTGCATTACTGATAATTAACAATTAGACCCGTAGCTCGCAAGGGCTACGGGTTAATAGCCCATGAGGCAAAGCCAAATGGGCTATTGAATTGACCCATGGACCTTGAGGGCGGAGAGTCTAACTGTTTTAGTATCAGAGTTAACTGAATAGAGTGTAATGTGAAGTGCTAGATTTCTATCCCACATGAACCATGTGAGCGTTAGCCCTACTGATGGAAATGGGCCCACACAAGGACAGAGAAAAACTCTGACCAGGGTGGGAATTGAACCCATGACCTTCGGGTTAGATCTCCGCCGCTCTACCGACTGAGCTACAAAGTCAGAAGGTAGCAGGCCGTGGGAACTGAAGATTTTAAAGTCACGGCAATGAACATGTACAAGTACAAGGAAAGATTACGTTTATACATAACCTAATGTACATGTTTATATGTAACCTTGTACACGTTCATTGCCATGACTTTAACATCTTTAGTTCCCATGGCCTGCTCCCGTCTGACCTTGTAGCTCAGTCAGTAGAGCGGCGGAGATCTAACCCGAAGGTCGTGGGTTCAATTCCCACCCTGGTCAGAGTTTTTCCCTGTCCTTTCCATCAGTAGGGCTAACGCTCACATGGTTCATATAGGATAGAAATCTAGCACTTCACATTACACTCTATTCAGTTAACTCTGTTTAAAATATAAGTGCTACACGGCCAACGTTTGTATATTAAAACGTAACCTTTCGTTGTTTTAGTATCACCCAAATAGTCGGACAGAAAAGGCAATAAAGTTAGCAAATGCAAGTTGAAGAAATATTTATTTGGGACGAAAGAAAACGTCACGCTTTTCGCTACTCGAGGACTATTACTGTTAGTCCTGTAGTAGGTGATACTACGTAGTCATTATTAGTAATGTCCAACAAAATTTGTATTGCAAAAGCTATAGTGTCTGGGCTCTTTTAGAAGACAAAGCAGAATATCTGACACTTCTAAAATTAAGGGTCCATTTGGGAAAGCAACGATTAAATTGGAATAATAAACGCTAAGCCATTAAAACCCTTGGGGCAAAAGCCAGGAAGAACTACAAAAAAAGGTAATTTTTTCACCTTAACGTCAGCTTTTCTTGATTTGCTATGACCAGATGTTGGTGAGATAGCATGTCGAGATGACAACGGTGTTTTCTTCATGAAGTATAAAGTTTGCGTTCAAGAATGTGGAATTTTTGTCTCAAACGGGAAAATGCTATGTAAGATGCACACCGCTTGATCCGCCATTTTGAAATTTTTAAGATGTGAAAGAGCTGGAAACTAGCGTTTGCAAACGGGTCTAGCAAACGTCACCTGGAGGGACTGGAGGTAAATTGTCAACTTCATCGTCTTGTGCTTTCCGAAGTGTTCCAAATATGACCAAGTAAACCTTTATAAACGATTTATGGGAATCTGGTATCTTCTGAGATCGTTTCTGACTTCAATATTTTGACAGCGTTTACTGTTACTGAGTCCTTCAGACTCTGAATACACCTCACCCTCCCGCACAAGTTTAAGTTTTGCATTCGAAAGGAGAAACAGGAAGGATGGAGAAAAGACAACACCAATTTACCGCACTCTCGTAGTTTTTCAATATTCTCTCCTCTTGGCCTTGGGCCGGAGAAAAACTCGAGAAATATGGATAGAAATTAGGAGAGATGAGCAAGTTGTAGTGAGATAGCAAAGCGTCCTTTATGTTTACATTGCGTTTTAGCAAAATAGCTCTAGAACGGGGAGCTTACGCAAGAACGAAGAACCTCGTCACCTAAAATATCATAACTTCCCTTTATTCTAATCATTTCAAGATTATTCCTAGGCTTTCTGCATGGAAAGTGTTACGAACTATCCAAATATAAAAGAGCACGTTGTCCTAACTTGCAAAATTTCGGTGGGTTCAGATGGCAGAAAGTGAAAACTCTCATTCGCATTACCAGATAGAGTAAGAATGAACAAGGTCATTGTTACAAGTGACCACAAAGGGACAGCAGTGCGAGGTAACAGGTTTTATTAAACAGTACACATTAGGGCCGTTTATACGAGAGAAAATAAGCCGCGGCCTACGTAAGCCTAGAAAACCCCGTACAAATGGTACAAAATCTACGTTCACGGCTTTCTCAAAACGCGGCTTATACTGGCCGGGGAGTTTATACTCGTATAAAAAGTTCCTTTCGCGGCTTATTTTCTTTCGTATGAACGGCCCTATTGTGACAATGTCCAAATATGGTCATAGCGCGCTCAACATTCGTCGTGCGTACCAAAAAGGATATCTTGCGATGTACGTAATTTTGTGCCGCGGAGAAAAATGGTGGTTTTTTTTCCCAATAAACGTAGAAATTTGTGCTTTTCCATCAAAGTGTTGGATAATAAAACACTATCATTATCCTGCTCAATCTTAGGGTATATAGCCTGATTTTAGCAACTCGGCTTACGGCCGAGTTTCAGGCGATATTCCGCGCGATTTCATGGGATAATTAACAATTATTCCATGAGCGCGCGTTGGATACGAGATGATAGATAAGCCAACGAGGCACGTATTCACGAAATTCGTTGGTCATTGACTTTTGAGGATGTGGTGGCTCCTAGAAGAGCCGTTTGTGTGAACTAAAATATGCTAGTTTTAGGCGCGTTCTCCCCGGATGCGCCGGGCAAGCTGAATGTCCTTCGGCATGATGGTAACACGCTTGGCATGGATAGCGCACAAATTGGTGTCTTCAAACAGACCAACAAGGTACGCTTCGCTTGCTTCTTGAAGAGCCATTACCGCAGAGCTTTGAAAACGCAAGTCGGTTTTGAAATCCTGCGCAATCTCTCGCACAAGACGCTGAAAGGGCAGCTTACGGATCAACAGCTCGGTAGACTTCTGGTATCGACGAATCTCACGAAGAGCAACAGTACCAGGGCGATAACGATGCGGTTTTTTGACCCCACCAGTCGCTGGGGCACTCTTTCTCGCTGCTTTAGTGGCAAGTTGCTTACGTGGGGCTTTGCCGCCGGTAGATTTACGCGCAGTTTGTTTCGTGCGAGCCATCTTCGATATGAATGATTTCAGTTCGAAGGAACATTTTAGTTTATACTTGGCGCCAGCCTCTCTGATTGGATCATTTTTATCATTTGCAATTGGTTAAAATAATAAATGACTTTGATTTGATTGGCCAAGCGATAAAGGTGCAGTCATTGGTTGGCTTATGTAACTTTCGATCCAAATTTCTTCGAAGCTTTTCATCTTAATGCTTGAAGTAGTTTGGAAGCACTTCCTGATTTGTTTATTTCTATTTTCGGTTTCTCCAAGATGAATCGTTCTCTTTATCCTGCATCTTGCCCACCAATAGTTCATATCCCCACTTGCATAGTGATGGTGGGTTTACCGGCGAGAGGGAAAACCTACGTCTCCAGAAAACTAACCCGATATCTTAACTGGATTGGAGTAAACACCAAAGTGTTTAATCTCGGTGAATATCGGCGTAAAATTGCTGGAGCTCATTGCAAGCACTCTTTCTTCGATCCCAATAACGCTAGTGGCGTCAACGTTCGAGAAAAATGCGCTGAACTCGCCTTGGAAGATATAACAAAATGGCTGAATAGCATCGGACAGGTTGCAATCTTTGATGCCACAAACACCACTCGAGCGAGGAGAAAGAAAGTTAGAGATCATTTGACCACGAATGGTTTCAAAGGGTTTTTTGTTGAATCTGTGTGCGATGATGATGAAATAATTCAATCAAACATTAAGGAGGTGAAAGTTAACTCGCCAGATTATCAAGGGGTGAACCCCGAAGAGGCGTGTCAGGATTTCTTATCCAGAATCAGTCACTATAAAAAATTTTACGAGCCCATCTCTTTAGATGGTGACCGTGACTTACCCTTTCTGAAAGTGATCGATGGTGGAAAGAGATTGTTTATGAACCGGGTGGAGGGCTACTTGCAGAGCAGAGTGGTGTATTACATCATGAACTTGCACATCACCCCTCGTGCCATTTACTTGTCGAGGCATGGCGAGAGCGCAATGAATCAAGAAGGGAGGATTGGTGGTGATTCTGATCTCTCCGAAAATGGCGTGGAGTTCAGCAAGGTCCTGGGAAAGTTTGTGAAGGATGAAATGCCAGCTGATCTAAAAGTCTGGATCAGTGAAAAGAAGCGAACCAATCAGACTGCCAAGTACATTGAAAGGCCAATTGAACAATGGAAGGCCTTGAATGAAATTGATGCAGGAGTTTGTGAGGGAATGACATATGAGGAAATACAAGAGAAATATCCTGATGCATTTGCCAGAAGAGATGAGGACAAATTTCATTATAGGTATGCTAGGGGAGAATCCTATGAAGACCTTGTGGCTCGTTTGGAGCCAGTCATCATGGAACTGGAGCGACAACACAACGTCCTCGTCATATGTCATCAAGCAGTGGCACGATGCCTCCTGGCATACTTCCTTGATCATACTTCTGAAGAGCTTCCATATTTAAGAGTGCCTTTGCACACCGTGATCAAGCTCACGCCTGTTGCATATGGGTGTCGTGTGGAGAAGTTTGATTTGAATATCCCTGCCGTCAACACCCACAGAGAAAAGCCAAAGAATGTATCAGTGACACGCACTTCTAAAGATGCATTACTGACTGTTCCAGAACATAAATAATCTGTATCTAATTTTCCATATAAATTGATCGTGCTTTGTTACTCCAAGCGAAAAAATGCAACACATTGGTTTCTTCCTATTGGCAATTTTTATATTACTTTACTAGGTGCTAGTTGATTCTATTGTTGTCAGAAGGGAATAATATTTTATTATTAATTAATGAACAATAAGTAAAATGGGACATAAAAGACAGGGAAAGTAGGATACAAAAAGGAAGTTCTCCTTTCTGATCATGATGATTTATTATATAAAATTTGTTGATAACTGCCATCATCATTATCATTATTGTCTTGGGAAAGGAAAATAGTTACTGGTGCTTGGGTTGAGGTTTATGTAATGTTTATTTATATGATGTCCCACGTAGAGTAAACAGTAGGACATGCGAGTCTGTTACAGAGGTCGACCAACATTACAGCTCATTTTGGCAGTTAGCTGAACTGAAACTGAAAAAACTGAAAACTTTATTTAAACATGTGACATTGATGAGCCTAAAAAAGACTCGTTACAAAAATGTACTTGTAACTTTTGTAACTACGTGTAAATGTACTTTTGTCACAAAATCTTGCTATCACACTGAATATCTTGTACTCAACCTGTGAATGTTTGAGATCTTTTAGGAATGTTAATTGTTTAGACTGACCAGTCATTACAAACTTAGGACTTACATGTAAATGTCACAACTTCAAACTTATTGGCATTTTTATTTGTGGTTTTGTTTTCTCGTGCATAATTGCACACAGCAACATTCCTTGGGCCCTGTTTATGTGGTCGCAGGTACCTGAGACAACCCTCCTTCCCAAGACAACTTTAGCGAGCATTTATATGAGAATTGCATGACCAAGACGAAGTTGACCCTACTTGATTATGCATATATTTTAAGACTCATCTTAAAAAAATAAGCATCATCATTTGCCCTTCTTTCATTGTGGTTCGTATAGTTGTGTTTTCACATTCAGAAAATAGACTGATAATCTTAGCTGAGCAGTAATGTGTAGTTTAACTAAAAAGTCTGTTTTTAAATCGACAGTTTCTGTTGGCTGTGGTGAGAATTTTTTCTGGAAAAACCTTTTCATTCGAAAGCGATTGCTAGCAACATGTATAAGCCCCCAAATTTTTGCTTCTGTGATTTTTATTTTATGCTTGCGCATGATTTTGCTGTCTCGTCTCGGGTAGTCAAGCCAAACGGTTTACATGCAAAAAAGTCGTTTCGCCTGCCAGGGTACCCTACCAACTTGGGGAGGCGAGTTGTCTTGCCCTCCTCATGTTAATGGTTGATAGAATTTTTAAAACAAATGAGTGAAAAAATATCTCTCCCAGGGTAACTCGGGGGGGTGGGTTGTCTCGGGTACCTGATACCATATAAACAGGGCCTAAATCATTTCCAATGTTCACCTCTCTCAAAGTTATGGTATTTATAGGAAATTTTCCAAATTTATTGCTATTTGATGTAGTTAGTTACTTCTTGAAAATATTAATAATAGGGCAAGCGAAATAGCCGAGCGATAGCTAAAAACTGGAGCGAACGAGTGGAGGGGGCATGGGGAGAGGCCTCTCCTCCAGTCTCCTGTTTTTTTCTCCTCACTCCAGTCTCCTGTTTCGGCTATTTCGCACGCTCTTGCGACTATCTAGAAAGGGATTGCTAGCAGTCTGGTAAATATCTTCTTATTATTATTCAAAGTGGTAAAATTTTTAAGAGAAGAGTCTGGTTCAGAGTTGCAGTAAAATGTGGTTGGCTTGGCGTGATATCTCATGAAAGACTCGTGGCATGTGATACCACAAAAAGAGTCGGTGAGGACAGGCTCCAAGGGCTGGAAATACAGACATCATAGAATTCACAGGTGAAGTGACAATGTAGTGATACCTTCATTTCTGTGCAAATTGTATGTTTTTACCTTCATTATTTGAGTATTTTTACTTAATATTTTGGGTTCTGTTTGTGAGTCATTAACAGCTGAACCTGGCAAGTAAATTTACAAAGTATGCAACATGGGTACTTTAGACCTCTTTCATGCACCTTTCCATTTTCATTGACCAGTCTACATTTTCAATTAACTGTTCCAGTCAGTGAGCATAAGGATGACCAATGTCATCTAAGTGATAACAATGTTATTGTTGGCCCCATGAAAACGAAAAGGTGCATTTAGAATCTGATAACCGTTATAAAATAAGCTCAATAATCCTCGCATTTTGATTGGTTCTCACTTATGATCTATGAGAGGGCATGCGCAGAGCTCTCAAGTCACACACCGGCACGAGCATTTCTCACGCATTGGCACTCCTCTGGTAGGTAACTCTACCTGTTGAGCTTTCAGAAGTGCCCATGAATAGACCACATTCGTATTCGCGGTATTGGACTGGAGCTAGCTTGCAATGGAGGCTAATGCGGGGGAATCTTTTCAAATGCAAATACTTTTTAATATATTCCCCCGCATTAGCCTCCATTGTAAGCTAGTTCCAGTCCAATACTGAGAATACGAATATGGTCTATTCCGAATTCGTTCCGTCAATGTCACTGAACTTTGGCCAATGTTCAATCTGTTCGTGTGCAACCAATTTTCTTGTTTGAGTCCTGTTTCTTCAGGCCTTTCACCTGCAAATATATGAAGTGTAGGCCGATATGTTAGCTCAGTCTGACCACAATAACATTGGCTCTCTTTAGCAAGCAGCATGAAAAAACCAAAATGGCGGACTTGACAGTGCATTTCCAGCAATTCGAGAAGTGCAAATTTCAAAAATTTTCCGTGGGAGTGGACCCCCCTACAATTTTTGGGCGCAGGACACTTGTGCCTTTGCTGCAATCTCCACCGAGGATCTCACTCTTCGGAAACTTTGGGAGTTGAGAGCTCTGCAGGCGCATAGCAGATGTCATCATCAAAGACTTTTAATTCTTTATTATGTAAAACCAGAAGCACATGGTCTTTTTAAGGTCGTGACCTTCTGGTAAAACAAATAGATTCCATGTTGCTGTTAGTCTGTTTCAGTTATAGATCACAGATGAAGTCAAAATGTGGTAAGAACATAAATGACACGCTGGGCTATTGCCTGGTGTTCTTATATCATCTGTGTTCTATTACTGAAGAGACGCATGCCAACATGGATTCTATTTGTTAAAAGGAGTATCCATTTAACTCCACTTAGATATTTACTCTTAACGTGTCGGTCAAAGAGCAATGGAAATAAATTGCAATCAGGCCTAGGCAGATACATGAGCGCAATCTTTATTTTGTTTCTACCCTTGAAGCCAGCGATTATTTCAGGGGGCTTAACTTTTCTGGGTATGCATCTATCCAGCATGTGATCTAACTCATACTTTTTCCCACCCTGAGTTAAATACGGTTTTTTTATACCGAAAATTTCATTTCCTAAGCGCCCCTCTCCCTCAGAGAAGAAATGGGCCATCCTTATCTTATGGTCGGACCTTCATGTATTTTTTTTTTATCATAAGTAATATACTTCCCGCAACCTTCTTAGAGAAACGACACATTTTGAAAAGAGCGCTAAAGCAAAAAAAAAAAAATAATTATTTGAACACTGTTGGTACTTGCTTTCACTTTATTTGGTGGCTTCTAAAGAAGCCGTTTGTTTTTGTTCTTTTCTTCTTAATAAGGTTCTACTTTTTTGCTGCAGTTGCCTTGGGTTTCCTAGCTGCCTTCTTTGGTGTACTTGCACGTTTCTTGGGAGTTTTTGCGCGCTTCTTTCCCGCCGTTTTGGCTTTCGGTTTCTTTGCAGCCTTCTTCTTGGCCGGTGACTTGGCCTTTTTTGCCGCAGTCTTCTTCGTCCTTTTCTTCACAGTCTTTTTCTTTGCTGCTTTCTTCTTAGGTGCAACAGCCTTCTTCGTGGCCTTTTTAGCAGCTGCTTTCTTCTTCACCTTCTTTTTCGGAGCGACGGTTGCCTTGTTGACCTTAAAAGATCCTGATGCCCCCTTTCCTTTTGTGTGCAACAGCGTTCCAGATGCAACGCCCTTCTTCAGGGCCATTTTGAGGTGTGTCGAGGTATCACCCATCACACCGAAATTGGCTTTGATGTACTTTTCAATGGCCTGCCTTGACGAACCGCCCCGTTCTTTCATGGCCGTAATAGCTTGCGTAACCATCATTATGTACGGCGGGCGAGTGGCCTTTGGTCGGGGTTTTCTAGTTTTCTTCCGCGCACCCGGGCTCTTAGATCTCGACCCTGAACGGGATCTTGATCTGGAACGTGATCTGGATCTAGAACGAGATACAGCAGACATTTCCAGTGAAATATTAATACGCTCACACGATTAATCAACTGAAATGTCCTTGTGAACACATTTATTTCGCGCCTTTTATAACAAAGGGTCGAACCCCCGAGGGAACACGTTCTATGTGAGGATCCCGAAAAGAATATGCTCGTCGGCGACATGATTCAAATGTGTGTTTCTTCGAAGAAATTGTCGAGCATTTGCGCATTATCCAGTCCCTTGAGGAAAACAGTAGGTTAACGAGTAGTTAGCCAATAGAACGAGTTTTATCTATGAACCTGTTAGAAAACCCTTTTTAACAGAATAATCGGGGGTTTTCGATGCCTTATTCATTGTCCTTGGTGTCAAAAAATAATGTGAATGCTAACAGTGCCTAATAGTTTGTCAATTAGCACATATGAACGTGTAAAAAGCTCTTTAAGTTTAAGTTCGATGTTCGGACAATGGTTGACGAACGACATGAGTAGCGGTAACTACTTTTAGGAGTGTTTTTGTTAAAGAAGAAAATGCCCAAGAAAGACAAAGTTCCCATCCTGCCATTTGTACATGTAGCAAAAAAATCTTTGTAAGCAATTTTCCGCTGTCGCTCGATGGTATCCAAAAATGCGGTTTATTATTTCCTCTTTTTATGAAATTTATTAACTTTGCCAGTCAAGCTGACAGCGCCACAACAGCTTGCGTCAATTACTGTGGCCCCTTTTTTACCCTCCCAACCATGATACACAACAGAAGACAGACATGCCACAACACCGGGAACTACGTGCCCTGCTCTTAGCGACAAGTGTGTGTTCTTTCTTTTTATTTTCCTTTTCTCAAGAAAAAGATGTAGGAATCGATTTTGCCGGAGGCAGTCTCCTCATTTCGTTGGGCATGAAACGAAATGTGATTAAATTATCATAAGCTTAACATAGTGGATTGCGCCGAATTATTGACTGAAGGCGAGAGTTAATTAAGAGCGCCAACTGGTTAATTACCGGCATATAAGTTAAAGAGCCTGAAAATTTTTCTGATTAAATGATTAAAATACTCCCCTGAGTTCAAACCTAAACTGGCGGGGTTGTTAGCAGGAAGTTGCCGGGAAGCTAGGACTCGGAAACCGGGGAAGCGTTCATCATGTAAGCTGACGACACTACGGTCTTCTGCATCTGTTCCACACAAGACGAAAACGACTCCTCAAAATAGAATTTTGCTCCAGTATAAGTCTTTCGCGATTATTCCATCTCGTTCACGTCCAACAATGTGGGCGAAGTATCCTAAAAATAAATTGGTACGAGCGGTTTTAGACTGAAAATAGAGAATGAAAGATTCTCTGTTACTGTAGTATATGCTCACGTCGTTGTCAAAACCTAAAATTTGGTGATTTCACGTCGTCGTCATGTGCTAAAATCCGTGCCAACTAACCAACTGAGCTATGAGGCCCCGGTTCAAACCCCGTTGAAGTCTTGAATTTTTCAGGCATCTCTACGTAATTGTTAAAATTGCGTCCATAACTGCGAGGATCATAGCTTTACTTGATTAATTGTCTTCTTAAATTTTAAAATGCCTATTTTACTATGGATGATTTTATTTTATTTCCGTGAGTGTAGTTTTAATAATTTCTAGCATTTTATCACTAATTTGTAATTTTGTACACGACACCACAAGCTTTTAGCTTTGAATTTGATATCGTGTATAAATAAAGGTTGTATTGTATTGTATTGTATTGTGTTCGGTTTTCCAGATACGATTTCAGTCATGCGAGGACCTGGGGCCCGTTTCTCGAACGTCCCGATAACTTTTCGGGCCCGAAAAGCCATGTGTGAAACTGCCAACCCCTTATTTTGGAAAGCCGATCTTTTAACATGTTTTTAAGATAACAAAAAAAAATTACTGTAAATTTTGTAGACTTAAATCCTCTCCGTTCTTGAGATACAAAGGGAATTGTGACACCCGAAAATGGCCCGTAAAGTTTCGGGACGTTCGAGAAACGGGCCCCTGGCCTTCTAAACCAAACCGATTTCAGAGTCTTTCAATAAGCAGCTGATGGTCTACTGTGTCGAACGCAGCCGAAAGGTCTAATAACAGGAGCGCAACACATTTCTAAATTGTCAACAGCTTGAAGGATATTATCTCGTACTTTCACGAGTTCCGTTTCTGTGCTATGGAAGCGTTTATAAGCAGACTGCAAAGTTTCACTGAGGTGATTTTCAGTGAGATAATCATTCAGTTGACAGGCAACAGCCTTCTCAATGATCTTGGATATGGCCTTCGAGTTCGAAATGGGTCTGAAATTTAAGAATTCACTGGAGCTAAGAGAATCCTTTAATTTCGGTTTCACTATGGCTTGTTTAAGTTGTGTTGACGTGTGTCCAGATTTGAGAGACATGTGAACAATATCTGTAAGTACTGGAAGAAGTATATCTTTACAGCCGCATTGGACTGATGCTGGAATAGGATCAAGCTCGCATGGTCTTTGTCCGATAGTGTTGACGTAGTTAACTGTTTCCGAAGTCACCGTGCGGAAACTGCGAAATTCAGTTTCTGTCAGAGAAGTCAGAGGATGCCGCTCATCACCCAGTGTACATGAAAGGGAGGTAGACCTATCAGTCAGCGTCATAATCATATCAGTCAGTCATAATCTTGTTGTAATCGAATTCAGCAAAACTATTGACAAACTGGTAGGTCGACGAGGCTTCAGGTATAGCGTTGCTCTGATTTGTGGTGTAGCAACCTGTCTCAGTATTATGCTAAAAAGCTTTCTCTGATGTGATGAGGTTAGATTAGAAGGATACTTTAGCCTCATGTAGCACCCTATTAACAACTTGACACTGTTCAACTCTAAACAGCGACGTTTCCTTTTAGCTTCAGCAATACTGTCTGTGTACCATGGTTTATAAACCGTAGGTCCCATCTCACAGCCGTTGTTCATAAACTCTGTGCGGGGACGTTAAAGACCCCACACACTATTCGAAAAGATTACCGGTTTTGTGGCTTTTCTACTCTCTGCATCAGAAGTTGCTGGCTCAGTTGGCGAACATGGTGTATGAGGCCACCTAAGCAGAAACAACCATAAGTCAACTAACTTTGCCGAGCGCTGGAATATGTAGATGTAGATGTAGATGAACTTTGGATGCGACTGTATATCCCAAAACTACACAAAATTTCAATGTGGATAGCTTTTCCAAGAAAATTAGTAAGGCGTGTTGTTTCTTTTGAGTCAAGTGCCGAGTTTCGTTTTTGAGCCAGTTATGACATAAAACTAAACAGCAAAACTAATGCGTTACCCTAACAGTGCTCCTTTAAAAAAACTGACAAAAATATAATGGAAAATATAATATAATGAAAACCTGCAAAATGCTGTACTAATTACCCGGCCTACATCTTGGATAGCGAGACTGACAGAGTCCTGGGGCGAGTAAAAAAAATGCACTCAGTGAGGGGAGGACAGTATGAAATGGTAGTGGGGGAGAGGGAAAGAAAAATGCTTGCTAAAATCTCCGAAAGCGCTGTAGACACTAAGACATACAGCGCAGAAAAGTTTGTTAACTTATCGTTAGCCGATCGTTAATCGATAATCAAATGTCCGGGATGCCCGAAATACGAAGATTTGACGTCATACTAAAGGAGCTGTCAAATGTACACTGCGATGGAAACCATGTGCGTCGAATATTATTTGACCCATGGTAAAACTCTGTTTGTGGCGCGTAATAGGGAACTTAAGCACAGACGTTTTTGAGCCACGGACGGCAACCGGAAATTTAATTTTTCCCTTTTTGGAGTGTTTTCACGTCATCGTGGTTGTAACATCAAGCCACAGTGATCAACAAGAGCTTTTCCTGTCCGTGGTAAGGAGCAAAACCACGCCAAAAAAGGAAACATTCGACTTCCGGTTGCAGTCCGTGGCTCACGAACGTCTTAAGCTCCCTAATTATGAAGGGCAGAAGCTTTTTGTTCGTAAACAAAGATATGGAATTTTTGAGTGTTAAATGGTCAAAAAATCTTTACCTTAAGTGGTATTTCTCTGAAAATTTGTATTCTGGCTAAGACAAACACGATCTTTCCATTTCTGGAATTAAGGAAGTTCACCAATTATCAGTCATGTGACCAGTTTGTTGCAAAAGGCCTATTCAAAGTCGAGACGATGTGGGATCACATGGCTGTATTGGTGAATACGATTGTATCCACCCTAAATGTTTTCTCTTTTTACTTTTGGTATGGTATTTCGGATGGCAAATGTGCATTTCAGTAAATGCCCTTTCCGTAGTTTCATAACATTTTTAATGAAAACAAAATATATTTTTACGAGACCCCCCTGTGGGCTCACTAGAGAACGAAAAAATTATTATTGTCTGTTTCGCTTTCTATTCATCACGGTCACCCAGGCCGCTTTAAGCGATCACCACCGTCTCCTGGATCGGACCTGATTCAGTGCAGAAAAAATTGATACATGGTAGGATCTGCAAAACACGTTTGCGTTGTGCAATGTGGAATGTTTGTATGAACGAACGGAAGTAAATCATTGAACGTTCTCCGGGTCTGTGAGCGTTGAATGCCTGCCATAGCCGCAATGTCTAAACCGGGGAAGAATAAATTGAAATTGACGATAGCGCCTTCTACGCCAGAACCCGCCGTACAGCCGTAAGTACAGAGACGCTTTTTGGGTGTTTTAATTCAATTTCTGAGCTCATATTTTTCGTAAACAAGTTGTGCTGGACGATGGTAATCAGCCATGATGTGCTTTTTGTCATTCTTGTACTGCAGCAACGATGCGGCTGGGATCGGCTTGCAGAAAGTCGAAGAAATAAGAAAGAAGTTCAATCAACTTGAACTCGACGATCAGCAACGAAAAAGGCTCGAGGCCTTCATAGCCGAGAAGCGGAAAATTGGAGAATTAAACGCCGAGGATTTCGAAAAGTTGGCAGAATTAGGAGCTGGAAATGGCGGTGTTGTGACCAAAGTTGTGCACAAACCTACCAGCCTTCTCATGGCTAGAAAGGTGAGTCCGAGAATCCGAATATTTAGAACCCAATTAAATCCCAACTGAATACATTTTTCGTCTGATGATAACGCGATCTTGTCTGCATTTAATTTCCTGATTTCTTCCATAGGATCTGTTTCTTTGCCTCTATTTAAAGTGGTTTTATTTTGTGGAGCTGTCTACGCACAACCTACTGGAATTTTTTGTGTTGTATTTTACACATTTTTTCAAAGAACTCCTAATTTGTTTGTTCCACAGCTTATTCACTTGGAAATCAAGCCCTCAATACGTAACCAGATCATAAGAGAACTGAAAGTTTTACATGATTGCAATTCTCCATACATTGTTGGATTTTATGGAGCCTTTTACAGTGACGGAGAAATCTCCATTTGTATGGAACACATGGTAAAAGGCAACGTTTCGCGTGTAAATTAGCAAATGTAATTGTTGTTTATGGTGTACTTCCTCCGCAGGAGAGCGAATAGGGGCTATGCATGATCTAGCATTTATTCATCTGTTGTAGGAAATTTGTAAAAGCAAATCGCGCTCCTTGGATGGCAGTTTAGATATAAATTATTCACTGATTTCTTAGCCCACGTCGACCAGAGCGAATTGCAAACTTGCTTGCAGAGAGCTTTGCTGTGCAACGATCGCGGCCTACATAGTGATCCTGTGAAGAATTTGTGCGAAGCATAACGTCCTGCTATCAAGTGAAAACTCACAAACAACTTCAACACTATCTGCGGTCTTTATATTCCTTCATCGGGACTTTCTGAAGTAAACTTTCAGCCAAGATAGCTCCGTTGCCCTTATTGCAGATCGCTGGCCTTCTCTTTATGCAAAAAATGGGAATAAGTCCTGCTTCTAGCTAAAGCAATCAACTTTAATTTTTCCCTCACAATTTCGAAAAGATAGGTGAGATCTAAGTTTCTTTTTAGTATCTTGATACATGACTGTTCGTGGAAAATTGTGGATTTTTCTTTCTAGAACATTCCCCCCACCAACTCGGTTATGAGAAATTCAATTATCATCTAGGCTTTGAAGTGAGCTCAGCTTCGTGTTCTGTTTGCAATTGTTATGTTTTTTCCGAGTGTTGAGGTATCTCAGCATGATAACTTTGCTCACAAGCTCTTAGCCCATAATTGTTTGCAATTTTGTTATTTTTTTCACATAGCTTGCTTTAAAATTCCTTCATATTTCTCTTTCTTTCCACACCTGCAGACATTTTAATTTGCATAGCCAATGCACTGTCTGGTCTTCCACCTTTTACCCCTTAATGCTTTTATCAGTATTGATGAATTTTCAAATCACAAAATGGAAAACAACATATTCTTATCTTAATAAATTCTGACATTTTGGCATTTTGGTGTTAACAGGCCATATCTTTTCTATTACATGTATTTGTAGTCTTTTGATATTGGTGATGTACTTTAATAGTATCGGTACGTAGTGGCCCAAGGTTTAAACTTTTTCTAATTGAGTCTGCCATAGCTTAGTGGTAGAGCTTCTGAAGTGGGTTAAACTCCTGCAAAGGAGCATCCAGATCTTCTCTGAGTATCCCCCAGTTAACATCAAAAAATGAATCTCTTCATTTCAATACATACAGTAATACCTGTACTACAAATTTCTTGCCCTATGAGATTGTGGGTGAAGCAACTGTCCATTTTTATATAATTTAGGAAAAACCTTTTCCCTTATAAGTGATAATTAAATTCAAATGGGTGCAACACCAGAATGTGATACCCATAAAATAACCTCTCTGCCTTGTCAAAAAAAAAGTTCAAATTAAAACCGTTTCAGCTGTAAGAGTTCCACTTGTATATGCAAGTTTGTTCTCCAGCATTTGAAACAATTAAGGGAATCTTTGAAGTGCATATGAGCAAAATTAAATTTTTTGATCATTACAATTTGAGATAGTTTCCCCACAAAAATGGATTTTTTTAAATTGCAGGGTCAAAACAACACAATCAGAACAGCTGCTGACGTAATGGTGAAGGCAAAAGAAAAGAAACTGCCTCAACCAATGTCATATCACATGCATCACTCAATTCCTTTTTTCCGATGATCAAATGGACATTTTTCAATGTAAAAATTCTTGAACTTAAGAATGTGTGGATTTGAAAGAGCTACTAAAATTCAAAACAACCTTTGCACATTCAACTCATAATATTCTTAAAAATTGTTAACCTTGCAATTATTTCGATTCTGAAATTTCCAATTTTCTAAAAAATTATTATTAAATTGGAATAATTAGCAGGGGAGTGGTAAACGATGTTTACTGAAACTTCTACAAACATCCAGGACAGAAAAAAATATAATTAAAATAATATTGAAATGCCCATATTTTGTTTACCCTTTGCATAATGATATAACAGTTTGTTTATTATCACGTGGCTATGGTTTTAAGTTGTCACCTTAAAGTACATAGCAAGCTAAATTAATTTTGGGGTTATTTGTGAATCTTAGTGACTTCACTGAATTCAGCTTGATAAACGAGAAAATTCAACTACTAACCCATTGACTTCTGGGGGTGAGACTTAGAATATTTTATTCTGTCTAACGCTAGACAATTTTACTCATGAAGTGTGGGTATCCTGGGTACCTGAGGTCAGTGAATGGGTTAAAACATTTTCACCATGTTTTCCCCATTGATAAACAGAAATTGAGCATAATTAAAAACAGTAGTAATTTATTCCTTATCATGACATACCCTCCAACATGATCAAGTCTATTACTTAGGGACCACTCCCATGTGCATTCTCACCTTTATCCAGGGGGTGGGGACAAGAGAAGTGCCACACCCACAGCAATGGAAGATTTTTTGGAATTGATTAAATTTTTTTTTTCCAGGATGGTGGCTCCTTAGATCAGATTTTAAAGAAGGCTGATCAAGTACCAGAGGAAATCTTAGGAAAAATAACAGTTGCAGTGAGTAAAAACTGATTTGTGAATGTTTGTTTTGAGATGGAAAAAAAACATAAGGTTTCTAACTGTTTTTACAGTAGTAGCATGTCCAGTGGTCGAGCAAACAATGTGATTTATAAGACGCAGGCACAGTTGCATAGTAAAAGAAAGTCGTGTTCAAGGATTTTTAGCATTGTGGATTGAAGTTACAAGAAACAAATAATAAGCAATTGTTGGATGAGGTTGAGCATGATAGCGAGAATTATCAAGGCCGAGGTTTGTGTTATCTGCCGAAGCCGAAGGCTGAGGCAGATAACACAAACCGAGGCGTTAGTAATTTCGCTATCATACGAAAACCGAATCCAATAATTGTTTTATTATACAATTATAAATGTAGAAGCGTTGAGACATTTCACAGAACAACAACAAAGTAAGCCACGCAATGACACGTTTTAGTGTAAACATCTTTATTAATGAAAGCCGTGAATTACATGTAAAGCGGAATTCAAAAGGTTTACAGAAAGGATTTAAGCCTAAAACATCTGAAAACGTTTCAGGAAAAACTGAATCGAACTGAAACTTTTGAACAAAATTCTAAAGTTAAGTTGTACGGTCTTATGAAAAATGTTCCCGATATCGAGATGTAAACAAAACTTCACTGTGTGCAAAAACGCGTCATACCTACATTCATAAATGCCAGTGTCTGTAGATGTGACGCGATGACACAGCGCCATCTAGAATTATCGGGGTGCTTTTAGCCAATCAAAATTGAGATAGCATCATCATTGTATAATAATAAATATTGTAATGCTGACAACATAAGCAGGCAAAAATGAAATTGAGGTAACTGTCCTCTCCGAGGGTTCAGTGCTTATAAAAAAGATTTATATTTATATATATTGGTCTCAATCCTAAGAATGTGATTGCCTTGTAGGTTCTTAAGGGATTGAGCTACCTCAGAGACAATCACAAAATAATACACAGAGGTATGAGTAAAGTAACTTTTATACACCACACAAGTAAATGGTGCTATCCATGCATAGCTTGAAGGTGAATAGCAAGTACTATTCACCTCTGAGCAAATGGAGAAAAACAGAATGGCTTCCAGTATATTTTGCTTTACTTTCATAGGAGCAAATTTTATCAATAAATGGAGTTGCTGATAATGTTAACTTGTGTGGTACTGTATACATACTAAAACAATATTATTCACCTCAGTGTTGGTGAAAGTAGCAGATATTTACCACACCATTTCATGGGTTCGTAAATATCCACCACTATTCAACTCCACTTCAGTGAATAACTGTTAATATTGTTATTGTTTCTCTTGTTTTAAAATGTTCTTTTGATATAACCCAGTGGAAAAAAGAGATTTCTGTTTACGTGCAAACTGTGAAATAGAATGTTAGAATGATCGTAATGGTAAAGTAAGCAACTGTATTGATTGCAAAGGAGCCCACTGAAATCCCCACTGATTTAATTTCCAGACAGATCTCGGTGTTTTTTCTTATGCTGTTTACTTATTCAGGGCTCAACACTAACGGTAGCCAACTAGCCATAGGCTAGTGAAATTTCAGTTTTGGCTAGTAGATTTTGAGCTTCCACTAGCCATTGGGGCTAGTAAATATTGTGATGCAGTGGAGTTCAACTGAGGAGGAAACCAACACGGATTACAGTTTCCCCACACCACATTATGAATGATTAATCACGTGTGAAATCATGCAGCACTTCTCGGCTGCTGTTTCCATATGTGCGTAAATCCATCGCAAACAATCGCAAGCACCTTTCGAGAGCTTGATTACAAACAGTTTCTGTAAATGGAAACACCTTTTACGTTCATCCCCGACCAATCACCAATGATCGCAAACAAGACGCAAGAGATGTTGGCGACGAGTAGCAATGCAAAAGCGAGGAAGCAACGATATGGAAACACAATCGTAAACTGTTTCTGATTGTTTGCGATCAATCGACGATATTTTTGTGCATGTGATACGTTTTGACGAATTAGAGGCATGAAAATGGTGTCCAAGTACGATTGTAACAATGAGGATACTCCTCAAAACGGTGTGAATTTAATGAATATCGTAAGGGAATACCCCGCCAAATATACCTATAGTAAAGTTCTTGATTACGAAGAGCCAGTTCCCACAGTATAATTTGATACTGGCTATGCTGCAGCCGTTGCTGCTCCTCAAAAATGTATCGGACCCAGAATCAGTGACCTCTTTTGACACTTCCTCTCTGCCTTCTTCTTCAACAACTCCGACATAAGAAGAAGTTGAACACTATGCAAAAACGAATTCTGCTTTTATTTTTATGTATGGTTTATTTCTTAATTTACTTTATTCCGCGTTTTCCATACTTCAGTGCATTTGTGAGTTGCAAAGTTGTGGCAACGGTTCTGTGAGAATTGTCCTCAAGGCCACAAAAACGTTGCCTTCGTGAGAAAAATACGGGAAGCCGTACACTTTGGCTATTTGTGCCACTGTTGGAAGGATGGATATGAGAATATGAGAATATTTACTAAAAGCATGAGTTGTGTTTGCAAATGTGGAATTTTTTTCATGGTAGTTTTTACAATTTGAATGAAACTGTGCATGACAAGACTGGCTAGTGCAAATTTAGATTTGGCTAGTGACATCAGACCTGATACTAGCCACTATGCTAGTGAGCTACAAAGTTAGTCTTGAGCCCTGTTATTAACCCATTGACCCCCTTGTGGAGGCAGTTGAAGTTGGTGGCTTGTTTGAGTAGAATAAAATGATGTTGCCTGAGCCAATTTTTAACACTGGATTTTTAATGCAATATTTTTGTTGCAGCAACATGTTGCAGGTTTTTGAATCACTTTGAAAAACATGCAACATTGTTGCCCGAATTTTGTTGGAGTTGGTGTGTGTAACACCCCACCGTTGACTTTTAACGCAACATTGTTCCAGAATGGGCCACAGAGAACCGAAGTAAGTCACACCAACGGTCATGTCAATGGTGTCTGCCATATTTGTTTGCCTGTGATTGTCGAGCAGGAGCCTGGGCTCAAATGTTGCAAGCAATGTTACGTTAAAAAATCAGCTTGTGTCACATCACCTTTATAACCAACTGTTGTCATTGTCAAAATTAATTTTAATCTTAGGTTTTAAAGAATCTGTCTTAGGGGAAAAGAGTAGACTAAGTAGACTTCAATGGGTGAAGGAGCCAACACTTTGGCGCTTATTGAAACCACTGCGAAACCATTACAAGAACCAAGCGGCCTAAAGACAAGGGTATCCACAATTATTTGCAAAGGTCACAGGAATGCTAGAATACAACATGATGCAATGAACAAACAACCCTTGGCACCCTGATTGATGCATGTTTGATATTCTCAATTACATGCAATATTGATGCCTACTCAGATATTGTAATGTTGTTTTCAACAGATGTTAAGCCATCAAACATCTTAGTTAACTCCTGTGGTGAGATCAAACTATGCGACTTTGGGGTCAGTGGTCAGCTTATTGACTCAATGGCAAATTCCTTTGTTGGAACAAGGTCCTACATGTCGGTAAGCTGGAGGAGTATCAAAAATTGATTTCAGTAATAATTATAGTAGAAATTTATATTTGTCCCAATTTTTTGGTAATTCTTATTTTCATCTTTGCTGATACATCTTCCATTATTATCATCTCAATCAAAGTTTTATTGTTAGTATTGCTGCGTTCGATGACGGAGAATACATCCTAATTGTGTCAGTCCTACGTGAAGTCCCTTGGGTATCCATGATGCCATACAATTTCACAGTTTGGACACCATCTTGGACTGGCTGGCTGGCTGGCACTCATGGACTCGAATGTGATAGTGCATGGCTTGCCTAAGTGAAACCACTGCATTAGGGAAAGCACTGTTGCATTAGGTTAATACCGTTAAGTGGCCGTTTGGGAATATCCTGTGGTGTACTGACTGGAGGGAGTCATGCTGCTTGACTATCCAGCAAGATACTGCTATCCCACAGAACTAATATTGCTTTATTATTAATGACATGTTTTCCATTATTGCTTTTAATAGATTTACTAACAACAAGATAAAAGTCAAATTTACCTATAGTGGCACCTTCATTACTGAACAATTACTAGAAAAGGGTACAAAATGATTCTCCCCAAAATATGCTAAGTACTACTTTTCAAATGCCTTATTGATGATAAAACAGGAATGAAATGCACCTCACTAATCCTTGATTATTGCAAGTGTCATGAATGGTCAGCTTATCATGATAATGATGTTGATTATTGATCACTGAAAGAGTTTTAGGCTTTTTTGCTGAATCGTGGAAAGGATAAGAAACCAAAATGATGAAACCATTTACTCAAACCTCCTGTCTCTTTTGAGAGTTGAAAACATTCCCTTTTGTAGCCTGAGCGACTTCAAGGAGCAAATTACTCAGTTCTCTCGGACATCTGGAGTTTTGGCCTGTCTCTTGTTGAAATGGCAATAGGAAGATATCCCATTCCACCACCAGAGGAAAATGAACTTGAAAAAAATGCTAATTTTTCGCCATCTATCATGAGACCCCCTCCTGGAGCCAGACAACCAAGCGGGGGAAACAATGATGCTGCTCGACCCATGGCGATATTTGAATTGTTGGATTACATTGTTAATGAGGTAACAATATATATTTTTTGTTTTGCCCTCCTTCTTGTTCTGAATTGCATGATACATTTGCAATGTTTTTTCCTGTCTTCAACACTTTTAAAATTTGTAGAATTCACTTTACAATAATAATTGTAATTTTTGTAAAGTGAATTCTACAAATTCTAAAAGTGTTAAAAGTTTGGCCTGTTCTGGAATATTGCACCCCAGTTTTTAATCACTCCCTACCTTCATATCTTGGTGCTGACCTTGAATGGATACAAAAGCACACAGTCACCCGCTTGCTTTGTAAAAATGTTCTTGTACTAATAGCCTTATGTCATGCAATATCATTACTCTTGAACAAAAGACTTCATGATTAGGGTCTATGTAAGAAGCTCCTTGAGGAGGTAGTGGCAGAAAAAGATATAAACTTCAGCACTTTCTGTAACAGGGGTTTTATTAGAAGCCGGGACCTGGGTACTAGCACCCATCTACGCTGAGTACAGTACCTGCCTTTGCTCAAAAGAGGTCTCAAGTTCAAAAGCCAGACTATATATAGGGGTGCCTGCTTACTCTATAGCAAGGCCTCTTCTACTTTAAAACTTAATGAAACCCCAACTTACTGCCATCAAAGTATGCCCCACATGCACTAATAGGTTGACGAACACTTTTGACTCCGGATGAAAGTTGTTTCAAACAGGGTTTGTCATGTCATCAAAACCATTTGGTTAAAAGGGGCTATATGTATTTTAAGTTAACCATGACTTTTGAACTTGAAAAAGTTAAACATTACTCTTACATCACAGACAAGTTGTTATAAGCTTGAAAAACCCCTAACCAACATTTTTCAGGATTATCTGAATGTGGTCCATTTCAATCGTTCAGGATCTATACATCTTCACTTTTTTTTTTAAATTGTGTAACATATCCCTTTTAGAATTTTTTAAAACTGATTTACAGCAAACCCCGTTGTAAACGAATTTGCCTGAATTTGTAGTTTTGAAGTTAATAAGCCAGGGTTATTCAAGGTCTGCCTTTTGTTTATCAATTTTCAGCCTCCCCCTAAACTACCATCTGATCACTTTTCACCAGAGTTTTGCGAGTTTGTCAATAAATGGTAGGTCATGACTTGTGCAAATGTACATCTATGTTTAATGGCAAAGTTGCAGTTACAGCAGGTTGCACAGGATTTGAGCCCGAAAATACTGTAATCATTGCAGGATTAAATGATTTAAAATCATCTTTTTGTGCCTTATATTATCTCCCTGTCCTCAATATTGGTGGATAGTTGGTAACTATTCACCGAAGTGGAGGTGGCTTAAATGGTGGATATGAGTACAATGAACGTTTAGAATACCTTGGCCATACCTGGGATGGCCAAGTCTTCTCTATCGTCGTAACTTTCTTAGCATAGTCCAATTATTTAAGTTTATTAATGGTTTTTCTAAAGTCAATTTACATGATTACTTACAGTTTTCGAAAGGTCGTACCAGGTCTGCTCATGGTTACAAAATTTGGACACCACATGCTCGAACTAACATCTATAAATTCTCCTTTTGGCTTAGGTATATTAATAAGTGGAATGATCTGCCAGAAAATTTAGTTCATTGTAATTCTGTCAGTAAATTTAAAAAAGGTCTTAAAAGCTATTTATACAACATGACTCAGTAATCTTTTTATCCATTCATTTTTCTTTACTCTTTGTAAATATTTCTACATTTTCTCCATGTTTATAGTTCAAATATTTTTAATGACCGTATAATGTATTTATATTTTATAGTTTCTTAATATTTCTATATTTAATGTTTATTAATATATCATATTTGTTTTATTCTAATCTGTTTTGGGGGTTGCCGTATATGAGGATTCAGTTCTTCCCTGGCAGCACCCTTTAAAAAAAAAAAAAAAAAAAAAGAAGCGCCGAGGTAAATATCCACCACTAGCCACCGACACTGAGGTGAATAGTTGTTTTAGTATATACTAAAACAGTAAGATAGTATAAAACAAAAAGATGATTTTAACTCATTTATTCCTGCACAGATTACAACATTTTCGGGTGCGAATTGCGCAGAGGTGAATAGCAAAGGATATCCGGAGTTTGAGTAGCCAATCAGCGCGCGAGTTCAACGCTATCCACTGTTTTAGTGTATACTAATGGTGGATATTTCCCTCCCTGCTTTGTGGCTTGGTGAATAGTTGTTAAATATTCTGCTGCCATCAATACATACATTTACTCTCACATGTACAATACAACTCATACATTGTTGAGATCTTACATCATTAGTTGTATCTCTTGCAAAATGTATCTAAAATAACAGGAAAATGTCACAATTAAGTAATATGCCATTGTTATTCTAGAGTTTACAAAAAAGAAAGGAATACCATAACACTGAAAATAATGCAGTGGTGAGAGCACTCGCTTTCCACCAGTGTGGCCCGGGATCGATTCCCGGATTCTACGCCATATGTGGGTTGAGTTTGTTGTTTCTCTACACTGCTCTGAGAGGTTTTTCCCTGGGTACTCTGGTTTTCCCCTCTCCTCAAAAACTAACATTTGCAGGCGTATCTCAGTTGGCTAGTGTGCGGCTTTCAGAGCAAAGGGTCCCCACTTCGATCCTGATTGATACCAGTTTCGAGGAATTACTGACGTTAAATAAATTGACTTTACTTTTCTTTATTTATTTGAACTCCCTCCAACCGTTGTGTAGAAAACCAAATGTGTCAGGGAGTCGTAGGCACCTTGGTGACTACAGCACCCTTATGTTCAAGGTCATAAAACAGAAAATAGAGAAGGGCTCCCTGTTGTGAAGACCAGTTCTGTTTTTTGTTTTCTGTTTATCAGAGATGGATATGTGCCTAATTTAGTTCCTTTTAGGCATGTTTTTCTTTCATGACACCAGTTTTATTTTTATCAAAATAATGTCATTAATCATTCTGTTTTTTAAAGTCACACCAGGGCGGACAAAAGTGATCTGCTTGTCAACACAACAGTTATGTGTTCCTCATATCATTCATGTGTGAGCCAACATGTTATTGACCAGTGTATTAATGACTACATTTAATTATGCATGTAATATGAGGTCAGTGGGTTTATTAGCAATTCCAGTGAAAACCTGAGATTTTTTTTTGTTTCAGTCTTGTAAAGAATCCCTCTGAGAGAGCAGACCTGAAGTCTTTAATGGTGGGTTTCCAAACTTCTATGCATCTGATATGAAACTAGTTTTTGGGCGTTCTTCAGTAATTCTAAGTTTTCCAGTATAAAATAATCTCCTTAGAGCCTGCATAATCTGTTATTGTCACAGTGTTATGAAAAATACGAACATCATCATCATCGTCATCATCCTTAATATTACTTTCATTCACTTCATAATAATATTGATAAAAAGTTTTTATTTCCATATTTTCCCAGAACCATCAATTTGTAAAGAAATCGGAGTATACACAAGTAGACTTTGCTGGTTGGGTTTGTAATGTGGCTGGTCTCTAGCAAGCGGCAGAATGAGAATATTGTTACTGAAGAAGGTTATTTAACTTGAAACACTGGATGTACGGAAGATGCTAGAGGAAAGAAAAACAGATATTTGAAAAGGTTTTATATAAATGCACTATCTGAATAGCAGTAACTGATGGGTGTCTTAGTGGGGTTTACCTCTGAGCTCAAAGTTGCATCATGCGCAGATGCACGGACTAAAGTATAACAGTGGCAATGTAGATCTCATGATTTCTGGTATTCAGTACACTTATGTGAGTGTTTAAGAGATGTTGTGCAGCAGTAAAAAGGAAAGAACACTAGGGCGTCTCTTCAGCCCAAGTTGTAAGGGAGTGGGAGTCCTGGCTGGTCAAACAGCAATGATTAAGGTGTCATAAGGTGAGAGGTCATTGTGGGTGAATGGAGTGGGCATCATAAATAATTTTGTGGTCATGGGAAGGGTGGGAAAGAATGTCACACTTTCATACTTGGTGACTTCTTACGATATAAGTTTTGCATAAATAGGTTCCTTTGTATTATGGAAATAATGTATCATAATTCAGCTTTTCCGACGCTTGAATTAACAATAATTCCTCTATTTTATGTCATCTCTCTAGTACATGCTTCACAGGCTGGCGATTGCAAATTACAAATTATTAGATCTTTCCTGTGCCGTGGCTCTAGCATTGTTATAAAACGTTTTTTAGTTTAAAGTTGCTCTGTTTCTAGAACATATAACTAACAATATTACAAAAATTAATTAGATGTTCTACATTCAGGGTCACTTTATAATTTGACATATTGTATCTTTCCACGGTTACATCACACCCACTATCCGTCTCTGTTTCTCGCTTTGGGTGTGGATAAAGTTCAGCTAAAGCATGTTTGCAATAAAGAAAATCGAATTTTTTTCCTCTAGACAATTTGCCGAGGAAACAAAAAACATATTTATGCGTAACCGAAGTTGCCTTGGTTAAAATTAATTTCTAGGTTAAGCAACCAGAAAAAAAAAAGAAATTTCCCGAAAACATAGCTAGATGAAAGGATCCTGTTTTTTTTTTCCTGCTTAACCCACTAATTGGGAGACGAGTTCGTTACTCTGTATGTGCAATTCACGCATGTAGCTGACCTCAGTTTTTTAGGGACATCTTGCGAGTAATTAAGATGGCTTAAGAAAAATGTAGTTTTACTCCTATGGGAACAATCCAGCTGAAAATCAGCTACCTTGAATTCCTCTGTTTGTACAACCATATCTACTCAGGCAAAGTAAAACTCACGTTAAGTTTGCCTCTAGAAAGTTTAATCAGGTAAATAATTGTGTTCACCTAAATTGGCACAACATGTTCT
>NC_090884.1:2924663-2939663 GCF_036669925.1 Montipora capricornis | reverse complement strand
CTTCTCGGTGTAGCATTCTTATTGTTTCCCCATAGTACCGATGGTTTTCCATCTATCTGATTCTTTCTTTCTTAGTTGATGAAGGGAATCTCTCACCACCAATACAAGCAACTGATCCAGGTTATTTTTCACTGTCTTCATTTTATCATGTAGGAATGTAAGGTCCTTTGTTACACCCTTGCTTCTTAGAACTCATTTGTGAGTCTTCTGCTATACTTTGTGTATCCACACACCCTCACATTCTTGTATTAGTATGATAGTATGGCATCACCCTATAACTACCCTATGACCACATGCTCCCCACGAGATACGATATCTCATTTTGTCTTACATAAAGTAGGAGAGTGTGTGAAATGTTTCGTTGATTCTTACATGAATAGTATTTTAATGGTGGATCAGGATGATTGACAGAATATATTTCAGTTTACTGGGACTTTACAACTTTTATGATTGTAGAAGCATACAAATGAGGCCCTGTTAGGGGTAAATTCCGACAAGCGACATGGTCTTGAACCGGCGACATGATAGCCACGAACTGGCGACGACCGACAGACTATTACAACGAATTACCGAAAGCGACACAAATGTCAAGACTGACCGACAGCGAATTTCAGAATTGTGAATGTTCTGCGGACTGCGGAACATTTGCGCGTACACAATTCGTCGTAATTACTTAATAATGATCATTGTTAACAATAATGGCCAATTATGGCTAATAAGGGTCCAATAAATTAAAGGCGAACAGAAATACATCTCATTTTACTACGGTTTTGATGTTCATTTCATGTGATTGACGTATTCAGTGCATCACTCCCTTTGAGGACTTTTCCGCTTTGCGTATCATGTTCTCCCTGCATGACCCACGTGCGCACTCCATCAGTCTGTCAGAGAGATACTTTTTTCACTATTGATCGCGCTCATCTCGATGTTCCAAATCGTAAGCGAGTTATTGAAATACATCACTATCAGAGTCATAAGCGAGTCGTCGGAGTGCCGAACTTGTGCACGGTCAGAGTCACGTGACGGGTCTGTTCAACATCAGAGACGGCGCTATTGTTTAACCCTTTGAAGTTTGCCGATTTTCAAAACCAGTCCCCTCTACTAACTATGATTTTTAACCCCCCTTTTGTAAACGCATGCCTTGCGGATAATGAATGGTCGATAATGTCCTTCCTCCTGAGTTGTTATAGTTACAGAAAAGCACAGTCTGACAAATAAATCAGAGTTGAACTCGGAATTGTAATCTCGTACCCAGATCTTCCATGGTCATACGGAAGGAAGATCTGGTAAAGATTTCGAGCATACTCAGTGCCAGCGAGGCCCAAAATACAGGCTTTTCTATCACTGCGCATGTTCGTACTCTCTGTTGTGATTTTGGGTGATTTTGCGGAATAAACATGGATTTTGAGAGTATTCTTGAAGAGATTCTTTTGGGTAGAGGACAAGGAAACCTTAAACTTAAGCCGAAACAGAAAGAAGCGCTACAGGCGATTGTTTTTGAACGGTCGAGATTGTTTAATTGTCGGAGTAACTCAGAATCACTGAAACGAGCGCTCGAGCTTAATCAATAAACGAGTGCTATTTTCTTCACACAATCTCGTGCAAAGTGTAGTTAGCCGAAAAGTAAATTGAAAGCGAAAATGTTAAAGAGTGCTTAGACCTAATCACTGCAACGAGTGCTATGACATGATCTCATGATCTCATGGCGTCGGAAAAAAACAAAACTTTCCTCCGCACAACTGATATTTATTCAAAACAGCACATGAGCTTGCGAAAACCAAACCTTAATTAAGTGTACAAAAATTTGGTTTATCAACAGAGTTGATAATGTAAATTGACCACCGTACAGAGATTCTAAAAGCTGACGTTTCGAGCTGCCCTGCAAAAATAAGCCAATCGGAGCGTAGATTGCATTGCCGCAACCTTTTTTTAGTAGCCAAAGAAAAATGGTGTACTGTCGAACTTTACCAGATCTCACATTTCCAGTGACAGAGTGAGATCTGGGTACGACATTACCAGAATTGTAGAACCGCTATTATAGCTCGATTGCTTTGCAAGATTAGGCCTTTATTCACTTGTATAGTTTACTAGATGGAATTTCATTGACTTCAACAACTATTCCAAGTAGTCTGAATAGGTATTAAACATTAAAAAAGGTCTCAAAACCCTGGGCTTAAAAGTACTAAAGATAGAGGCCAGAGGCCGTATGTTCCGTTGGCGTCGTTCCAGCTAGCGAATGGGGATTGTCAGAGGGGCAACGAGCTAAAATTTATTAACGAAATTCCGACAGGCGACACAAGAATGTTTCGAAATTGCGACATAGCTAGCTGTGAAATTCAGACGGAGGACATGGGCACCCCCCCTAACAGGGCCTCGCAAATTGTTTACCGACACTTCTTTATCCGCAGTTTTCCATCTATCTGTTTCTTTCTGTCTTAGGTTCTGAAGGGAATCTCTCACCACCAATACAAGCAACTGATCCAGGTTATTTTTCACTGTCTTCATTTCATCATGTAGGAATGTAAGGTCCTTTGTTACACCCTTGCTTCTTAGAACTCATTTGTGAGTCTTCTGCTATACTTTGTGTATCCACACACCCTCACATTCTTGTATTAGTATGATAGTATGGCATCACCCTATAACTACCCTATGACCACATGCTCCCCACGAGATACGATATCTCATTTTGTCTTACATAACGTAGGAGAGTGTGTGAAATGTTTCGTTGATTCTTACATGAATAGTATTTTAATGGTGGATGACTGACAGAATATATTTCAGTTTACTGGGACTTTATGCACCTATCAATGTTAAGCTGCTGGGGGAGGGGGGGGGGTGGGGAGGCAGGGCATAGGCGGGGGATTTGAACTCAGATCAGTTTTTCTGTTCAAATGCGCGGCCCCAGGGAAGTCATCCTGGGTCAAAAAAGTGCAAATTCCTCACCCCAGGAGCATAACTGTTGGTCCAAAGAGTGCAAATTCTCCAACGCCATCTTCCTCCCAAAAATGCATAGGTAAAAAAGAACAGAAGAAATAGGGACAGAAATTATACATTTTATTTTTTAGAAGGTAACAAAGCAATGACTTCAAAATGTAACATCTGCTATAATGGAAAATTGTCATGTAAATCCATAGTTCATCTGGAAAGTATAATAAAATTTTGAGGACTGTCTCAACTGATACTACTAAACAAGACAGTGCAACAGGGAAATTATGTTATCTTTTCATGAACTGTTATGCTACTTTTGTTTACTTGAATTGCCATCCTTTTATTGCTCATGGCCATTATTTATATGTCATCACTAAGACAACAACAAATATTACAGCTCTCACCGTACTGAACAAGAACCCAAATATTAAATTTAATTAAATACATTTATTATGCTTATGAATTCAATCAAGCATACACAACTTGAACGAAGAAAACTTGTGAATATTCAAACGTATGCAAAAAATATGCACCAGAACGCAACAAAAACAAAAGTTTTTCTATTGGATTACATCTTACATCTCAACCTTGTTAAAAAGATTTGATGACCTTTGTCTTACAATATATAGAGCAGATTCACTCACCACGGAGAGAATCGGTTTGCTCCTAGTGACTTCTGTGTGGTTCCAAAATAATGGTACTATTTTTCAGTCTTTCTCAGTCATTCAAGATGGCGAGCAGCCAAGATGGCGTCAGTGGACCCCACTCTTCTAACGGTTAAAGTCAAAAGACCCGACCGCCGGAACTCAACGAATGATCAAAAGTCCCTACCAGGGGCAGACTTGTAACATCAAATCCCCCTCCTATACCCGACCTCCCCCCCCATCCCCCCAGCGGCTTAACATTGATAGGTGCATTACAACTTTTATGATTGTAGAAGCATACAAATTGTTTACCGACACTTCTTTATCCGCAGTTTTCCCTCTATCTGTTTCTTTCTGTCTTAGGTTCTGAAGGGAATCTCTCACCACCAATACAGGCAACTGATCCAGGTTATTTTTCACTGTTTTCATTTCATCATGTAGGAATGTAAGGTCCTTTGTTACACCCTTGCTTCTTAGATTGTTAGAACTTATTTGTGAGTCTTCTGCTATACTTTGTTTATCCACACACCCTCACATCTTTGTATTGGTATGATAGTATGCCTATGGCATCACCCTATGACCACATGTTCCCCACAAGATAGGATATCTCATTTTGTCTTACATGACGTAGGAGAGTGCGTGAAACGTTTCGTTGATTCTTACATGAATAGTATTTTTATGGTGGATGACTGACAGAATATATTTCAGTTTACTTGTGTGACACAGGTTTCTTTTGCTCTAAATTACCACTTTATTACGCAGTAAGACCTAATGGAAAATTACAGAAATTAATACATACGGAAGCGACTCAAAGAATCGGAATGAAATTACCAGGCCTAGCTTACAAAAGTACTTCAGTAGCTAATAAACAGTAAAACAAGCTCACCCTGGCAGATGAACATCTTAAGGACACAATATAAAAGTACAAAGAAAAGCAAAACAGCGAACAAGACTCAAAACAGAATAAACACGCCATACACTATGTCATGTATGCGCATGTATGGCCTTATCGGCCCCAGGGCCCATGTGAGCACATGAAATATGCACTCTCACACTAGGACTTTACAACTTTTATGATTGTAGAAGCGTACAAATTGTTTACCCACACTTTTTTATCCGCAGTTTCGCACACCCTTGTAGCTTTGTATTTGTGCGGCATCTCCCTCTGCTTGCGATGGTCCCACATGACTGCATACTCCCTCCAAGATGGGATATCTTCTTTTGTCTTTAATGAGTCTGTGAACTTTTTCGTTGATTCTTACATGAGTAATTTTCCTGTTATTGAAATGGGGGATAGCTATTAATAGGCCATTTCCGAGTTCTTCAAAGCGAGTCTAAGTGCGAAGTTTCCTTATGAATATTAGTTTTCATTCATATGCAAAGTAGAACTAATTACCATCACAAAAGGGGAAGGAGGAGGAGGAAAAACGTAAACTCCGAAATGGACCATTGATTGATAAATTTATTTCGGAATACTGGGCTGGTCTTTCATATACCGGATCCGAAATCATTAATGTCAAGAGTGAATTAGATTTATAAGAGTGTTGATCTATCACTTTGCGGGGTGTGAAACAAACAAAGGGCCACCCATTTTAACCACTCAGAAGAAGCCGTGTCTCGCGTGACTGCTTCTACAATGTTTTTTCAGGGACATGACAACTGATTTTCGTGGAAACGGGTATTCTACAAATAGACCCATTTGCGACTGTGTTGTGGAGCTCACCCATGCCATAACAACTCTTACCTAATTCACTGTTTTTAATGTCCATGAAACAAAAGAACAAAGCGAACATAACGATACCTAATTAGCAAGGCCTCATCGGAATAACAATGGTTCTTTTGTCCTCCTCTCTTTTAGTCCGGTATATGAAAGTCTACCCGAATACTGCAATTTTACAATTTTTTAAGGCTTTTATTATTTAAGTGCATGAAATATGTAAAAAGACGCGATGTCCTCTTTAACATCTGAGTGACTAAAAAACTGGATGGCATTAAGACTGGACTTGATAATTATCTCAATATTTTTTTATACTTATCGCACCTTTTCCCAATGACTCATACCCTGTATTTACTTAAGAAAAACATTGAAATTTGTGTCAAAAGGAGTTCAACTCCAGCTTCGCTTTCATTCAAAGGCCATGCGCAAAAGTCCATGCACATACAATCTCGTCCCTAGAGTCCGCTTTTCTTTTGGTCAGCACGGACTTCCGGCTTCTCTATGCACGCTCAGAAAATTGAAACAACAGTGGTTGTCAACGGTTAGAAGTGAAATTAGAAATTAGAAGTGGCCAGAGTCTTAAGCCAGAGTCTGTGTTCTTGGTGCTAACCAAAAGAAAAGCTGACTTTGGGAACGAGATAGATGCACACACAACTGCGCTCATTCATACACGCAAGCGCAATGAATGAGTTCTTGTAACGGAATTCAATAGCTAAATTAATTTGTACTACCTGGTCTAAAATCTCAGATTTACGTGGTAAACATCACAGATTTATTTAGATAGTCACAATAAGTAAAATTGATAGCCACACATCATACAAATATTTTCCTTCCTTGCTGTTGTATAATTTACGAAAGGTTCGCTTTTTAAAGAAAGGGGCATACATGTATTTTATTTTATTCTCCTTTTCTTTTATTTTTTTACTGACTCTCTCTTTCCTACATGCAGGAATCTCAACTCCAGTGCCAGTTTTTGGAAGCAATGTGCAGTCTCTCTTAGTCGTGCCAGGTTTGTGAACCTTTGTCTCTCCAAAATGTCTTGCTAGAGTGCTTTCAATTTTCTTCACGTCAATCAACTACAATCGCAAGGCAAGAAACAAGTTGGAAGAAAATACGTTGGTTATTTGTTTCTGATTCAATAGTATATTTTGTAATGTGCAACGCTGAAAAGACTTTCACGACTGCTTTCGTTTTATCTCATTTTATTGACTATCATCCCTGGCGGTAAGTTCTTCGTGAAGCCTTGTTGCGGGTTCGAATTCCAATAACGGTAGCATAGAAAAAGGAGCCTTCGGGTTGCCTTCGACTCCAGTAGACCTACAAGCAATTGCAAAAAGGTTGAGACACTGAATGGAAAATCCACCTCTTCTTCCTAAAACCCCTCTTCTAGTTCATAAGAAAAGGATGAATGCCCCTCCCTCCCCCCTCCCCCTTTTCAATGTTGCTACCCTTAAGTCTGAGTGCCAAGTGGAAATGGAAACAACTTTGCTTGGGGGGGAAGGGGGGTTGGAGATGCGCTGACTTGAATGACACGCATTGTACGGTTATCAACCGGACCAACACTCATGGTCTTGAAATAACTGAGGAGAAAGTGCTGCCTTTGTAATTACATCTGCAAATGGTTAGACTCTCTAGTCTTCTCGGATAAGGACGATAAGCCGGAGGTCCCGTCTCACAACCCTTCAATGTTCATAATCCTGTGGGACGTAAAAGAACCCGCACACTTGTCGTAAAGAGTAGGGCATGTAGTTCCCGGTGTTGTGGTCTGTCTTCTGTGATGTATCATGGTTGGGAGGGTAAATGTTCGGAGATATTAGCTACACCAAGCTACTCTAAAATCCGAGGGTAAAGAAAGATATAAGATAAGATAAGATAAGATAAGAACAGTGAGTGTCTCAATTCTTTTTGCAACTGCTTGTAGCGTATTGCCTTGGAAATCAACTTAGGTATTGACCACGTTAAAATATGATACTTTACTGACGAACTCAGCTTAATATCACGTCAGACAAACCATTACTTCTACTTTTTGTACACTACATTAAATAGAAAATTCTAGATTAAACACCTCGTCTCGTCTTAAAATAGTTGGTTTTAGCCCCACAAACTCTTGCTCCATAACACCACGATTTTATGGACCTAGTATGGTCACAGTGTTAGTCCAACCTCGTTCCCAGGGTCTCTCTTCTCTGCCTCATAGACCTTTTTGCAGATACGGCGGCCATTTTGATTTCTCTTGTTTCAAATAGCTATTATGGGATGCTCAGGGGGCAAATACATATTAATTTGCCCCCTGAGCATCCCATAATGTCTTTCGAAACAATAAAAATCAAAATGGCCGCCGTATCTGCAAAAGTGTCTAATCAATGGAGGCAGAGAAGAGAGACCCTGAAAACGAGGTTAAGTGTTGGTCCAGGCAGAGTTAGTGGCAGGTTGTTCTTAAATTAATTACTGGGCGAATAACCTACTGTTTTTTTTAATGCAGCAGAATCTTAATAGGATTAACTTTCAATGTCTTGACTCTAAATTAATTTTCAGCCGTAAAACAGTGTACTGAAGAAAGATTTTATGGTGCCCGAATAATTATAGTATTGGAATGCTCGCATCGCTGTTAATGTCTTAAAATGTTTTTTTTGTTTTAAGCTTACCTACGGACTTTGTCTGAGCTTCCAGAAGCGATTCCACATTTTGTCCATCGACAAAGTGATGAGCTGTCAAAAATTCTGACCTGTCTGCGTCCAGAAAGCAAGTGTAAATATGTCTTACTACATGGAGCTCCAGGAATTGGGAAGACAACATTGGCCATCAAAGCCGGGAATGAAATACTTGAAGTTAACGATCGCGCACTGGTTGTATACATAAATTGCAAGTACATTCATTCTTACGCAGACTTTTCAGAAAAAGTCATTCGTCAAATTTACCAATCACTTTATCCTGCAAACAACCCCGAAGCTGAAATCACGAATCGTGTGATTTCAGTAAACAAGAATTTCTTTATTCTTTTGTTGCTGGACAACTTTGAGTTTTTACTTGGTAATGCGAATGACAACGAACAGGAAAATCGACGATCGGCTGCATCTTTATTTCCCAACAGTAATGACCGAAGGTTGATCGAAAACTCTATCGTTGAAATTTCGAAGTGCGCAAGAAACGTTAAATTACTTGTTACTTCATCGAAGATTGTTTGTTTCCCTCAAATTGGGCCAGAGACGGTGACATTGGAACGGTTTTCTCCAGAAGAAACCTTCAAGCTATTAAAAAATACACGCCGCGATCGAATAACGGTCGAAACATCCAACCAACTACACGAAACCTGTAATGGTATTCCGCTCGTTCTTCACACTTTCATGTCGTCGGCAGCTAATCTGGTCGATCTCGTGGACTATATGAGCAGCTCTCCTCCGGGGTATAACATGGAAATCTTTGGAAGGGCGAATACAGTTCCACACGATCTCACGATTGGCAAATGCCTGGACTATTGCTTCAGTAGACTAAGAACGCAAGAACAGCATACCCTTTTAAGTGTGGCTCTGGTTAGAGGTTGGTTCACGCTACCTAAAGTTGCTAAAGCCTTTTGTTCCGCTACGTCAAGTGAGCGTGATATCACAGGCCATGTTGAAGAACTGAGAAACTGCTCTCTCCTGCAGTACAGTATGTTTGGGGAAACATGTCGGTATACATTCCTCTCGATCATTCGAGATTACTGCATACACAAGGCGGCATCGGAACAGAGGTTTCGTGTGGTTATCCGTGGCGCTCGTAATCTGCTCATCGACCACCTCATTTCTTTCTTGAAAGAAACCTCCAAGAAGTTCTTAAGCAAAGATGCGGTGGAGTCAGCTATTAAGGACTTTGCATGGGAAAAAGAAAATGTGTTGCAGCTTGTTGAATGGATTGAAAAGGGTGAAGTGGATATGGAACGTATTAGGAAATGCATTGATGCCTTTAACGTGGCGGGAGAGCTGCTTGCAAAGATGATGGCGAAGTCCATGTTTAAGGTAGTCTACGATTCCTTGGTCAGGAAATGTGAAGAAATGGGAGAACAACGAAGACTCGGTGAATGTCTGACTTCCCTTGGAATCAAAGAAATTTTCAACTGTACGTGCACAGCTGGTCTGTGTGATGAAGCTACTGCACGAGCTCAACCCTATTTGGAGAGAGCCAACAAAATCCAGAGTGACCTTGGCATCAAGCATGGTAACAGCAGAGCCCAATGTCTCGCTAAGCTTGGCCGCTGTTTAGCAAAAGCAAAAAGTAATGACAGCCGTGAACGAGAAAGAGGTATGATTGAGGACGCAATTCTCATCAGGCAAAACGCAGTGAGGACACCGGATGAAGAAGAAGGCGGCGAAAATGTCTGCCACGTCATGCTGGGTGCAACATTTAATGACAAGGCGGGTAAGTCTATGGATCATACTGACCAAGAATTGAGGGGAATGTGAGGGTTGTTTCACTCTCCAAGGTCATTTGAGAAATTTATTGATAATGTAATCGTTCCTATCAGTTTTCTTTCACGTTTCTTAAGAGCGTTGTTGAATTAACTGTCGAAAGTACCCGGGCGGTTGCGATTCCCTGCTGCTTAAGGCTTCCGCACACTAGCCGATTTTTTGTCGTATAATTGCAGATTTTTTATCCGGCGGGGAAAAGTCGGCTGAAAATTTGTCGGGCCGCCAGCTTGCGCACACTGGCCGATTGTTTGTCGCCAGTGACTGCGCCCATGCTTGAGGCCAACTCATCCAAAAGCTTGCAACAAGCTTGTCCTTTTTTTCAGGTGTCCACTCCTCGAAATCTTTTCGATTTCCGCCATGTTGTAAAAGACGCTGGCTCACGTGACTCTTATGACACTTCCTAATTGGTTTCGGCGGGCTCGAGGCCCGACAAACTAGGGGGCTTAAGCACCGACAAAGGCGACGGCAACGAGAACGTCATCTCAAAATATAAATTCACGTTATTTTGATCGCTTCGTGATAATTTCAACCTTTTTAATGTGACAATGGTGTGATAGTTCCTCAAAAATGACAATCGGCAGTTAATTTAGGGGAGAAAATGAAAACTTATCCTGAAGTGCTGGCGTTCTTTATAAAACCTCGAATTTGGCATTTTGGAAGAAAGTGTAAAACGCACGTGCAGTACGTGCAAAGCTATTGTTTTTCCCCACTAAATATGCAAATTTGTGACGTCCCGGTTCCATCGCCGTTGTTAGCAAGATTTAGCACCGACGACGAGAACGACTACGAGTACGAGGACTGGAAGCAAGTTCTAAGGAGCATGCGCAAAGTCTCAAATCTCTTACTGCGGACTCGTAGGTAGTACGACGAGTTTGAAGTGAAAAGTCGTAGTGGGAAAACGAGTTGGACCGCCGACCTTAAAGTCGTTTAAATTTACTTTGCTTGTTTTAAATGCGTTTTGGAAGATTGATACAGACATTAACATGTATATATATATTTATTGAAGTTTTGAGGTGAAAACAGGATATGGGCTCGGATTATTGGCACCGTTATAACAGCTTTGCGGAACTGCGGCCAGTTCGCGCTCGCTATGAAGTAAACAAATTAAGGAAGGAAAATATTTGGTTTTTTTACCACAGCTGATTTTTTCAGCCGATTTATCCTGACAGAAACTCGATAGACTAATTATTAGCGGTTTGCTTTTAGTTGCTTTTGCTTTGGTAGGCGCAGCTTTTCTCACAAAAAACCGAATAGAAAGTTGGAAAACCGACTTCTGATCGGAATTCGTTCATGTGGAAGCTAAACTTACCTCTTTTACAAGTTGTTATCAGCAAGCGAAGCAGTTTTAATCTCAGTAGATTAAGTCTAAACTAATTATTTTAAAACTTGCTCTTGTAGCGCTTTCATCAACTTTTTGCTGAACGTGAAAGCGCCGCTAAAGTTTAAAAAAGAGGCCAAATTATTTTAGTTCTCGTTGTTGATGTTTTTTCGACAACGAGTACGAATACGTACTCTCGTCGTCGGTGCTCAAACAAAGCCCGAGAAGACATTTTGAGATCGAGCACTGTCAGATATCGTCCGAAAAACCCCGATCTTGTCGCAGATTTGTCTGAATTCACTGCACACCTGCCGACAAGAGAAAATTTTAGTGTGCTGTAGGTTTTAAGTGATTGGTTGAAAAATCCTCCTAATCTTTTCAACCAAGGAGAAGTAAAACCGATCGCGATTTATGCGCGCGCTTTTTTTCCTGTTCTTTGTGTATGTGATACATGTAGTTGTTGCTGGTTCATGGCGCTGTTTAGGCTTATGCGCCGATCAAATTGAAACTTCAACATCCCCACCCCCCCCCCCCACCCCGGGCAAAGCCCGGGCATTTGACAACCTTCTGTGCCTGGGGAGTGGGGAATTTGACCTTTGCTTGCATGAGGTGGGGAAAATTGAACCGGAAGTGTCAGGATTGTCTTTTTTCGGGCGCCGAAGTCGCTAGCAGCTGTAAAACGCGTGTTTGGACGAGATGGAAGAGTTTGAAGGAAGAGATATAGCATTTGTGAGCCATTGGCTTACAAAATAGATCTTCAAAAGTTGTCTTCAAAGGAATTTTGGCTGCGTAATTCGTCTTTGTCATACTATATATACCATTTCATTGTTAAAGCTCTGAAAGCTGTACGTTTCTGTTAGAAGTAATCAACCGACACTGAACAATTTAAAATAAATGCAGCCGTAAACGCTCTAGGCTCTGTTGTTGATAAGTATACAGTTCCCTCGTTAAACAACCTTTGCCGTGTTTCGGAGTTAGAGCAGCTTATACTTGCTTATTGACATTGTCCGACTTAATTAATTCAATTTTCAAGTCACTTTTAATCGTTTCAATATTAAAGTTGTGTTTTTGTGGCAGCTCAAGTCTGGTAAAAACGGCATCATTATATCAAGGATCACGAAACATGTGTTATACACAAGCTTTATTAAGACGACAGGAGCCGACGACGATTGTCTATGACAGACAAATCCGACAATAGGGTAGGGCATTTGTACACCATTTTGGCCCGAAGGAGTGGGAATTTGAACGATCCAATCTTGAAAAGTTCAAATGCCCCGGGGGTGGGGGAATGTTGAAGTTTCTAGTTGATCGGCGCATTCTTTTGATTGGTTAGTATAATTACTTTGATTATCGAGTTTAAGCACTTCGTTGAAAACTGCCCAGTCCAAAGGCACAGTAACCCGCACCTTGCAACGGCATGAAATGTTGAATGCCAAGTTGAAGAAATCGCTGTAAATAATAGAAAATTTTCTGTAACGACTTCAACGGATTGTCTTTTCCGTTGCGCAGTGTGTCTGCCTTTTGGCCCGCAATGTTGCCCTTAGCAACCACTTACGCATGTGGTAATTTAATGGGGCTCTAGGGCCGAAACCGCCATCGGGTGAACACAGCATAATAAGTTGCACGAAAAATCCGCAAATGAAAAGCGCGGCCTTAAAAAAACGTAGGTGGAATTGCAAATGGTCACCAGACAAATTTTATTTCCTTTTAGTGGCTCTTTCACTTGAAAGCGATCACGGACAGGCCGTAAAAATCCGAAGAGATGAAGTTTTGCCGATCTACAGAGAAAGATTAGGTGATCATCCTTTCACTGCTACCATCCTTAACAACCTGTCCAATAATCATCGCGATCTGAGGGAAATCGAAGCCGCTGAACGGTACGTGAGGGAAGCTTTGGAGATTCGGCTGAATTTGTTGGACGTCCATAGGGACACCTGCAAATCCCTGTTTGATCTTGGAATGGTGTTAAAGGAAAAGAGGGAATTCCAGGAGGCAAAGACCAACTTAGAGAAGTGCAAAGCGATGCAAGAGAAATTAGCGAATGACGACACTATTGTTCAACAGTAAGTTCATCTCATCGGTTATTTGTTGTATCGACTTGCAGGCTTTATTCCATTCAAATCCTGAATAAAGGAAAAGGCTATGAAGATAATAGGATGCGTTGACCTAATGTCCCGAGACACTTCCGCTCCATTTCTGATCCCTGTCGGTAACTGCAAGACTTGATTTAATTACCTTGATGATTGACGACAATTTAACACAAACTAAGAATTACGTGATGTCTAATTATGTACTTTGCACCGATCAGATTTGTTTAGCGAGCTGTTGAGTTGAATTGAGTGTTGTAGATCGTCATACAGAAGAACAAGAGTGAATTAGATAAAAGTGTTGATCTATCACTTTGCGGCCTTGCCCCAGGAAAGTCACAAGTGAATTTATTTTTAGATACACTTTGCGCGCGAAACAAACAAAGGGCCGCCAATTTTAACCAATCAGAAAAAGCCATGTCGCTCGTGACTGCTTCTGCCATGTTTTTTTGGGGACATGACAACTGATTTTCGCGGGAACGGGTATTCTAAAAATAGACTCATTTGTGACTGTGCTGGGGACCCCACCCATGCCATAAGGCAACATTCTTACGTAATTCACTCTTGAGAAGAATTAAGTTGTGAGTATAAAGGAAACATGTCTCGTTCTGCGTTTTCGACAGTCCCGCATTGTGTCCATTTCTCCTTAAGTGATGAACAGCAGTCCTTCGGAAAGCTCAAACAATGAGAAAAGCGATAGTGATCAAAACTCTCGAGATAAAAATTTGTGTCAAAGTTTACTTTTGCAAGAACTTCGTGATGAAAAAGATCGAGGGACCAGTTGCGTAGAAATTTAGAGCTAAGGTAAGATTTTCAGCGAGGCGCTGAATTTATGGCCGTGGCACATTTCTTAGCGTTATCAAACGCCTATCGTTACTTGGGACTAAGACCGACCAGGGGCGGGTTGCTCGAAGCATGATTAACACTAACCAGCGTTATTTAAATACTATGGAAGGTTTTGATACCTTTTAACCAACGCTTACCGCTAAGTTAACCAGGCTTCGGGCAACCGGCCCCAGGTCGATAGGGAGGTAGTTGTGTAAGGTAAAAAAAAAAAAAACACACAAAAAACAGCAGTATACTAGCAACCTTTGTGGCATGATTATGGTGCTGAAGCAAGGGTTCCTCTCCACTAACTGAAACCAAAATCTCTAGTAAAGCGGGTAAGTGGGGGAAAATATTGTATTACCCTTAAATTTGTGCCTTTTAATCTTTTCCTGCAGGACACAACGAGAGCTAGAAGCCGTTCGCTTGGAACTTGGTGAATTGCAATAAGAAGCCGCACCATGATTTATCCAGTTACACGGTGAATTGGTTTCGGCGTTACGAATAAGCTAAGCCAAACAACTAGCATAAAGTATTTCAAAGATGGCCATTGTATAAGTAAAAGCTAAAAGGTGCATACACCTTATCCCAAAATGGCCGCCATTTTAGCATTCTTTTGTTTCCATGCAAATTGGCCCTTATGGCCTCGCTTTCAAACGTAAAATTCAAAAGAATATTTAACCTTGAACGAGGCCATAAGGGCCAATTTGCATGGAAACAAAAGAATACTAAAATGGCGGCCATTTTGGAATAAGGTGTATTAATTTTAGTTACCGCAGTTTACTATGAGATTATCACTAACTGTAAGGGAGCTTTGATTTATGTCGTAAGTTTCACACCTTTTAAATTAATCGGAAAATTACCAGAAACATCCCTGTTATCAATATATGTGTTTTCCGATGTTTACTCGGGGATGCTGGGAAAAGTCCGAGTGCTTCCGACCGTCGTCGTCGTCGAACTGATGGCCTCGAAAGCAAAAAGGGCATCCACATATTTTATTTCTTATATCGTTATTACTCATTCAAATATTTCCCTT
>NC_090884.1:2904663-2909663 GCF_036669925.1 Montipora capricornis | reverse complement strand
GAATCGAAAAGCGCTTGGCTTAACCACAAAGGACTTGCTTTCTGGCCGAACAATACTGGCAATACGGGATTAGGTTCATTCTCCGAATGAATGAAAGACATATGCGTGAAAGACATATATTTGAACTGCGAAGAGAATTTTAAACTAACACATGAAATCAATATATGACTTTCATATATTCCGACTGTATTTCACAGTCATCAACTCAGAAGGTTGGCTTGATAGATCTTTATAGCTCGATGCACCGGTAAGTTAACAGTTAATAGACTGGAAGGCTGACCATTAGAAAATTGGGTTTTAAATAGTAGGCATATGAATTTTTTATTTTTCCGGGTGAATGGTGTAATAATGTTCTGTCACAGAATTCCTGCATATTTAAAAAAGCGGGAAAAAAACCCTCTTAAAGCGAAAATGAAAATTATCACCCCTGAAAAATTCAAAGCTTGATAACGAGCCAGATAATAATTGAAACTGCGAACTGGCTTCTATCCATTCTCGTCCCCAGAGCCCTCCGTTGTTTAGTCACGTGGTCAGCAAACTGGCTGACAATTCACTAAACTTACGGTCACACACTGGACACTGGATTCCGGAAAACAGATTTATTCTTTAACCGCACAACAGTTTTGCTTAATTTTAAAGGATAAGCGAACACCGAATGAATCTGCAAACAGGTTTCCAACTTGCAAACTTGCAAACAGCTTGCAAACAACTTGCCAACTTATATTAGGAGCAGGCGTAGCTCAGTTGGTTAGTGCGCAGCTTTCTGAGCAAGAGGTCCCCAGTTCGATCCTCGGTGACTTCAACTTCTGTTTCGACTTTGCTCTGATCCGTGTAGCTATAACTTTAAATATCCGTGAAACAGGGCACTGACAGAGGGAGGGGGGTAAAAGACACACAGTCGGCTTCCATTGACACCAGCCTCGTAGCTGAAGCAATTACCGACGTTAATAAACCTTTACATTTATATAAGAGTCCTAAGTGTAGCCTATGACGTCATGCAGCCTGGAATGTTCTTTCCCTAAATAACTAAACCAAATTGTGGTACATTCTTACAGCTATCAGGAAAACTACAAGACCTAGAAGCTTTTGCATAATTAAGCATGAGTTCGCAGGAGAACTTTCCAGAATATTCTAGGGGAATTACAGATTCTTTACAGAACACAGAAGCTGGTATCGGGCCCATTTTAGCCTGCGTAGCTGGGGGTTTTGTTGGCGCGAGATTAACGGGCGGCGAAGCCGCGCGGAGATTGCGGAGGGGCGCTGTGAAATACCGACAGCTATTTTGTTTTTACGAAATGACCCTGGCAACTCTCCAACTGGTATGAAATAAGAGAAATGAGGAAATGGAACTCGTAAATTTTAACTGGAAAAGCCTTGGTGCAAGTTTGTGTTTTTCCGTAAATTCCTGGCAACGCGTTCGGACAATATGGGAACCAGTGACGCACAGATAAAACTAACCCCTGGGTATGCTTACGACGCATGCGCAAGCGACGTATACCTTGATCATTTGCTCTTTTTGTTAAAAGTCTTAAAACATAGACAGTATACACGTAATAAATTGCGAGTTAATTCGTTTGTGAATGTTCCTTGGGGTTCCGATTGCGGTTGCGTTATGACAACAAACGAGCTCTCAACATTCTTTAAGCGTAATTGATGTTCTTAATTAATATATGATGAGCAAAATAAAACTGATTTTACATTGTGTCTCACACATTTGGCTCGTAGTTTGTTGTCCAGACCCAATTTTCGAGTTGTTTTGTAGAAATAGTTTCCCAGAAAATTTTCACAATTTTGACGAAATGAAAAGTAATGGTGGTCGTGCATTGTTAACCTTACCAATTAGATCCAGTGGGTGTGGAAATGTCAAGTAAACAAACAAGGCACAATTATAAGAGTGCTTAGCTACGTTTTGGTGCCGTATTTGATCAGGTCTTCACTTCGAGACGTATGGAAGTTTGATAAACAAGGTAAGGGCAGAACTGTTAGGATCTGTACATAACATTTTGAAAGCTTAAACAGTTAATATTGCCTCTGAATTAACAGTCGGTCCCGCTGAATCCGAATTCGTCCAGTGACGAGTCCATTTTCTGTACTTACAAAGTGAACTTCCGTGATTCAGCGGCAAAAGTCTCTTGAAAAGTTTGAGTTTGTTAAACATATAGGAGAAGGTGCGGCGATTTGAACAGGGCGACCGCATAAGTTACTTAATCGCCATAAATTAGAAACAAGCTTCTTATCGCAGTTAACGTCGAATTAATTAATTAAGATGAATGTTCTTCAAAGTTCCTTGGTCCTCCCTGCTGCATCTTGGTCTCTCTCAAGTAGTTACACAACGGTGTTACTTACTTTATTTTATTCCCACTCTATGAGTTGTATACGTATCTAACAAAGAGCGAATCACTTGATTTAATTGGTCAAAAGGTGCCAACATGATGGCTAATTTTTCTCTCTAAATTCTTAGCTAATATTTTCGACTTTGCAGTCATCTTCAGGTTTGTGTAAAGTGAAAATGAAACTATTTATGGGTTAATATATACAATGAGCATTATGCATAGCCAATAAACTAAGCTCCCAAACCAAGCAAACTAAGGTGGTGATTAGCGATTATGGACCCATGATTAGAAATTAAGCGAGACTTGAGATGTCGGCTGTCGAAAATATTAGCTAAGAATTTAGTGAAGAAATTAGCCATCATGTTGGCTCCTTTTGACCATATAAACTAGTCGCCACCATGTTCCTGCCACTTCGCCCACTTGATTTAAATTGCAGTTTGTGTGTTACTCAGCTGGATGTAAATTCATAATGGCTGAACTAGCAATAGCGCAACAACGACAGCAGAAACAAAAGTCTACAAAGTTCGCTTTCATTTCGCCGATTTAGCGATGATAATTCTTATATTAAATAGTGTTCGCTAGATGACCAAATTTAACGTGTTGTTATTAGCATAGGGAAAGATCTAACGAAGAAACTGATACATTCCCAACGCTATGATCGTCTGCAGAAGTCCGTTTCGATGAAATTCAGTATCACGAAGAACAAATTACTGGAAAGAACCTTATCATTTTCAAGTGTTAGGGAAACAGCTGAAACAGCTTTTTCTGGGAAAATGTATTGGAAACAAGAGAAACTTTTTCCGGCTTTACACTAGACGGATAACATGAGAGACGCATAATTCGTCTGGACGGATTATGCATCTGTAGCATAAAAACGGCCAATATCAGTCATCCATCGATGAGGTTGGGTTTAAGAAGCAAGATCATTTTGGAAACAAAAGGTTGCGCAAATTTACACTGGGGGGATTATGAAACTCTATCCATTCTAGTCCCCAGAGCCCTCCGTTTCTTTTTATTACTGACTTGTAACAATAAATTGGTAAAACGGGGAGGTAAATTAAAGAGAGTAACATCATACCGCACTATAAATGCATATTTCAGAAGAGAAACGAAAATTTTCTAGGAATCTGCAAATTTTGGCCACATTTTTTTCTCGGAAACATGCAGGAATTTTAGGGAACAGGAAATTGCTGAAAACGACAATTGGAACTTAACTTACCAGGTGTATTTTTACCATATGGAGATGTTTCATGCGCCGGGATTAGTGCTTTTATTCAGTTAATTGGATGTAATTTTATTTATTTTTTACATTCGACAGTTGAAAGTTCCACCTGGTTTACTTTTAAGATAATGGCAGGAACGGAGAGGAATGGGGAATAAATTGAGAAGAACGGGGAGCAGTGAGCCTACATGTTGTAGTATTCCAATCCCCCGTCGCAACTCTGGTATGACGTTTTTATACCGTGTATATAGTGACTGTTTGGATGCGATTGCTTATTATGCAAACGTATAAGGTTATTGTACGAAAACACACGAAACGAGTACAAATATTCCACGCCCTTCGGGTGGCTGGTATGTCAGCTGATAATGTTCGCGACTGAGAGATTGTCCGAAAAATTAATATTTGGCCGAGAAGCGAAGCTTCGAGGGCAAATATGAAATTTTGGATAATAAATAACCTATAATTTAGATGTTTTGGTATGTAGTATCGCTGCATATTTCTACTGGTTGTTTGTCTTTTGACTCGCCCTAGCGGGCTCATCAAACTACAGCACAACTCGTAAAAATACTCAACGATGTTACACACCAAAAAATAAACTTCTAAAGAGATATATATCCCACCTAGCTAACAATTTTCCTTTTATATGTCTCTCTATCTAAGTTGCAGGAGAAGGTCGTTCACTGACTCAGGAAACGCAGAATTCAGGTATTTTCAGCTGTCTTTACTGCCATTATCTACTAACTTTCTCCAATAAAGAGTCCTCATTTAAACACACAAAAAAGAGTAAGTTTCTTAATGCCATGGTAGGTGAAGCATACTAATTGTTTACCCACAGTTAACGATGGTTTTCAATCTATCTGTTTCTTTCTATCTTAGTTGATGAAGGGAATCTCTCACCACCAATACAAGCAACTGATCCAGGTTATTTTTCACTGTCTTCATTTTATCATGTAGGAATGTAAGGTCCTTTGTTACACCCTTGCTTCTTAGAACTCATTTGTGAGTCTTCTGCTATACTTTGTGTATCCACACACCCCATAGATGCCAAGTCTCCCGCTTTCGGCTGGAGACTCCAGCTTTCACACTCAATCTCCAGCCAAGCAAGCAAAATCTCCAGCTGAGCTTGGGTTAACAAATATAAAATTATTGTTCCACAAACGTAAAACTGTTCATGATCTGCGAAATCGTGAAATCGACGAGAAATCAGCGGCAAATTGACGAGAAATCAAGAAATTCTAGACCCCAGAGCCCTTTTCTTCTCACTGCTCGTGTTTGTTTGCCCGAAGTGACATGGTAAAATGTGTCATTAAATCAACTCAGAATGCAGGAAAATTGATCTAGGAGAACTCAGATTTAAAAATTTTCCCTAGGGGGTGGGGGGGGAGGGCATCCCCCCGGACTCCCCTCGAAAGGTTTGCGCCTTTGTTGCTCGCTCGGATTAGGCG
>NC_090884.1:2882163-2897163 GCF_036669925.1 Montipora capricornis | reverse complement strand
TCTTTTCTCTGCCCAGGGGGCAAATACATATTAATTTGCCCCCTGAGCATCCCATAATGTCTTTCGAAACAATAAAAATCAAAATGGCCGCCGTATCTGCAAAAGTGTCTAATCAATGGAGGCAGAGAAGAGAGACCCTGAAAACGAGGTTAAGTGTTGGTCCAGGCAGAGTTAGTGGCAGGTTGTTCTTAAATTAATTACTGGGCGAATAACCTACTGTTTTTTTTAATGCAGCAGAATCTTAATAGGATTAACTTTCAATGTCTTGACTCTAAATTAATTTTGAGCCGTAAAACACCGTACTGAAGAAATATTTTATGATGCCCGAATAATTACAGTATTGGAATGCTCGCAGCGTTGTTAATTTCTTAAAATGTATTTTTTCCAGATATCTTACGGAAATTGTCTTTGCTTCCAAAAGAGTTTCCACATTTTGTCCGTCGACAATAAGACGAGCTTTCAAACATTCTGACCTGTCTGCGTCCAGACAACGAGTGTCAATGCGTCTTACTACATGGAACTCCAGGAATTGGGAAGACAACCTTGGCCATCAAGGCAGCCAATGAAATACTTGAAGCTAACCATCGCGCACTGGTTGTATACATAAATTGCAAATACATTCGTTCATACGCAGACTTTTCAGAAGAAGTCATTCGTCAAATTTACCATTCAAGTTATCCTTCAAACAATCCGGAAGCTGAAATTAAGAAACGCTTGATTGCACTGAACAAGAGCTTCTTTATACTTTTGTTGCTGGACAACTTTGAGTTTTTACTTGGTAATGCGAATGACAACGAACAGGAAAATCGACGATCGGCTGCATCTTTATTTCCCAACAGTAATGACCGAAGGTTGATCGAAAACTCTATCGTTGAAATTTCGAAGTGCGCAAGAAACGTTAAATTACTTGTTACTTCATCGAGGGCTGTTTGTTTTCCTCAAATTGGGGAAAAGAAGATAACATTGAATCCGTTTTCGCCAGAAGAAACCTTCGAGCTGCTAAATAAAGCACACGGCGATCGACAGATAACGGAAGAAACATCTAACAGACTACGCAAAACTTGCAGTGGTATTCCGCTCGTTCTTTACACTTTAGTGTCGTCGGCACTTAATGTGGTCGATCTCGTGGACTATATGAGCAGCATGGAAATCTTGGAAAGGATAAAAATAGTTCCAAGCGATCTCAAGATTACCAAATGCCTGGACTATTGCTTCAGTAGACTAGGACCGCAGGAACAGCGTACCCTTTTAAGTGTGGCTCTTCTTCGAGGTTGGTTCACGCTACTAAAAGCTGCTAAAGCCTTTTGTACGTCAAGTGAGCGTGATATCAGAGGCCATGTCGTAGAACTGGCAAACTGCTCTCTCTTGCAGCAAAATAAGTTTGGAAAAACATGGCGGTATACATTCCTCTCGACCATTCGAGAATATTGCATGGTCAAGGCGGCAAAAGAAGAGGAGTTTCGTGAGGTATTAAGTGGCGCTCGTAATCTGCTCATCGACCACCTCATTTCTTTCTTGAAAGACACTTTTAAGAAGTTCTTAAGCAAAGATGCGGTGGAGTCAGCTATCGAAGACTTTTCATGGGAAAAAGAAAATGTGATGCAGCTTGTAGAGTGGATTGACTTGGGTGAAGTGGATGCAGAACGTGTTACGAAATGCATTGATGCCTTTAACATGGCGGGAGAGCTGCTTGCAAAGATGATGGCGAACTCCACGTTTGAGAAAGTCTACAAATCCTTGGAACAGAAATGTGAAGAAATTGGAGACCAACGAAGACTCGGTGAATGTCTGACTTCCCTTGGAATCAAGGAAATTTTCAACTGTACGTGCACAGCTGGTCTGTGTGATGAAGCTACTGCACGAGCTCAACCCTATTTGGAGAGAGCCAACAAAATCCAGAGTGACCTTGGCATCAAGCATGGTAACAGCAGAGCCCAATGTCTCGCTAAGCTTGGCCGCTGTTTAGCAAAAAGTAATGACAGCCGTGAACGAGAAAGAGGTATGATTGAGGACGCAATTCTCATCAGGCAAAACGCAGTGAGGACACCGGATGAAGAAGAAGGCGGCGAAAATGTCTGCCACGTCATGCTGGGTGCAACATTTAATGACAAGGCGGGTAAGTCTATGGATCATACTGACCAAGAATTGAGGGGAATGTGAGGGTTGTTTCACTCTCCAAGGTCATTTGAGAAATTTATTGATAATGTAATCGTTCCTATCAGTTTTCTTTCACGTTTCTTAAGAGCGTTGTTGAATTAACTGTCGAAAGTACCCGGGCGGTTGCGATTCCCTGCTGCTTAAGGCTTCCGCACACTAGCCGATTTTTTGTCGTATAACTGCAGATTTTTTTATCCGCCGGGGAAAAATCGGCTGAAAATTTGTCTGGGCACCAGCTTGCGCACACTGGCCGATTGTTTGTCGCCACTAACTGCGCCCAGGCTTGGGGCCGACTCATCCAAAAGCTTGCAACAAGCTTGTCCTTTTTTTGTCCATGTTGTAAAAGACGCTGGCTCACGTGACTCTTATGACACTTCCTAATTGGTTTCGGCGGGCTCGAAGCCCGACAAACTAGGGAGCTTAAGCACCGACGTCAACAAAGGCGACGGCAACGAGATCGTCATCTCAATATATAAATTCACGTTATTTTGATCGCTTCGTGATTATTTCAACCTTTTTAATGTGACGATGATGTGATAGTTCCTCAAAAATGACAATCGGCAGTTAATTTAGGGGAGAAAATGAAAACTTATCCTGAAGTGCTGGCGTTCTTTATAAAACCTCGAATTTGGCATTTTGGAAGAAAGTGTAAAACGCACGTGCAGTACGTGCAAAGCTATTGTTTTTCCCCACTAAATATGCAAATTTTAAAGTTTAAAAAAGGGGCCAAATTATTTTAGTTCTCGTTGTTGATGTATGCTTAACCTTATTTTTTCGACAACGAGTACGAATACGTAGTCGAAGTCGTTCTCGTCGTCGGTGCTCAAACAAAGCCCGATAGGATATTTTGAGATCAAGCACTGTCAGATATCGTCCGAAAAACCCCCATCTTGTCGCAGATTTATCTGAATTCACCGCACACCTGCCGACAAGAGAAGATTTTTCGTCGCCGACAAAAAAAATCAGCTAGTAGTGTGCGGTAGGTTTTAAGTGATTGTTGAAAAATCCTCCTAATTTTTTCAACCAAGGAGAAGCAAAACCGATCGCGATTCACGCGCGCGCCTTTTTTGCGTTCTTTTGTATGTGATACATGTAGTTGCTGGTTCATGGCGCTGTTTATGCGACGATCAAATCGAAACTTCAACATCCCCCCCCCCCTCTACCCCCGGGCAAAGCCCGGGCATTTGACTATCTTCTGTGCCCGGGAAGTGGGGAATTTGACCTTTGCCTGCGTGGGGTGGGGAAAATTGAACCGGAAGTGTCAGGATTGTCTTTTTTCGGGCGCCGAAGTCGCTAGCAGCTGTAAAACGCGTGTTTGGACGAGATGAAAGAGTTTAAAGGAAGAGATGTAGCATTTGTGAGTGACTGGCTTACAAAAAAGATCTTCAAAAGTTGTCTTCAAAGGAATTTTGGCTGCGTAATTCGTCTTTGTCATACTATATATACCATTTCATTGTTAAAGCTCTGAAAGCTGTACGTTTCTGTTAGAGGTAATCAACCGACACTGAACAATTTAAAATACATGCAATCGTAAACGCTTTAGGCTCTGTTGTTGATAATTATACAGTTCCCTCGTTAAACAACCTTTGCCGTGTTTCGGAGTTAGAGCAGCTTATACTTGCTTATTGGCATTGTCCGACTTAATTAATTCAATTTTCAAGTCACTTTTAACAGTTTCAATATTAAAGTTGTGTCTTTGTAGTAGCTCAAGTCTGGTAAATACGGCATCATCATATAAAGGGTCACGAAACATGTGTTAGCATAGTTATACACAAGCTTTATTAAGACGACAGGAGCCGACGACGATTGTTCTTTAGTAGGGTATGACAGACAAATCCGACGATACGGTAGGGCATTTGAACACCATTTTGACCCGAGAGGGCGGGAATTTGAACGATCCAATCTTGAAAAGTTCAAATGCCCCGGGGGTGGGGGAATGTTGAAGTTTCTAGTTGATCGGCGCATTCTTTTGATTGGTTAGTATAATTACTTTGATTATCGAGTTTAAGCACTTCGTTGAAAACTGCCCAGTCCAAAGGCACAGTAACCCGCACCTTGCAACGGCATGAAATGTTGAATGCCAAGTTGAAGAAATCGCTGTAAATAATAGAAAATTTTCTGTAACGACTTCAACGGATTGTCTTTTCCGTTGCGCAGTGTGACTGCTTTTTTGCCCGCAATGTTGCCCTTAGCAACCACTTACACATGCGGTAATTTAATGGGGCTCTGGGGCCGAAAGTGCCATCGCGGTGAGCACAGAAAAAGAAATTGCGCGAAAAATCTGCAAATGAACAGCGTGGCCTTAAAAAAGCGTAGGTGAAATTGGAAATGGTCACCAGACAAATTTTATTTCCTTTTTAGTGGCTCTTTCGCTTGAAAACCATCATGAACAGGCCGTAGAAATCCGAGAAAATGACGTTTTGCCGATCTACAGAGAAAGATTAGGTGATCATCCTTTCACTGCTACCATCCTTAACAACCTGTCCAATAATTATCGTGATCTGGGGAAGATCGAAGCTGCTGAACAGTACGTGAGGGAAGCTTTGGAGATTCGGCTGAAATTGTTGGGCGTCCATAGGGATACCGCCAAATCCCTGTTTGATCTTGGAATGGTATTAAAGGAAAAGAGGGACTTCCAGCAGGCAAAGACCTACTTAAAGAGGTGCAAAGAGATGCAAGAGAAATTAGCGAATGACGACACTATTGTTCAACAGTAAGTTCATCTCATCGGTTATTTGTTGTATCGACTTGCAGGCTTTATTCCATTCAAATCCTGAATAAAGGAAAAGGCTATGAAGATAATAGGATGCGTTGACCTAATGTCCCGAGACACTTCCGCTCCATTTCTGATCCCTGTCGGTAACTGCAAGACTTGATTTAATTACCTTGATGATTGACGACAATTTAACACAAACTAAGAATTACGTGATGTCTAATTATGTACTTTGCACCGATCAGATTTGTTTAGCGAGCTGTTGAGTTGAATTGAGTGTTGTAGATCGTCATACAGAAGAACAAGAGTGAATTAGATAAAAGTGTTGATCTATCACTTTGCGGCCTTGTCCCAGCACAGTCACAAGTGAATTTATTTTTAGATACACTTTGCGCGCGAAACAAACAAAGGGCCGCCAATTTTAACCAATCAGAAAAAGCCATGTCGCTCGTGAGTGCTTCTGCCATGTTTTTTTGGGGACATGACAACTGATTTTCGCGGGAACGGGTATTCTAAAAATAGACTCATTTGTGACTGTGCTGGGGACCCCACCCATGCCATAAGGCAACATTCTTACGTAATTCACTCTTGAGAAGAATTAAGTTGTGAGTATAAAGGAAACATGTCTCGTTCTGCGTTTTCGACAGTCCCGCATTGTGTCCATTTCTCCTTAAGTGATGAACAGCAGTCCTTCGGAAAGCTCAAACAATGAGAAAAGCGATAGTGATCAAAACTCTCGAGATAAAAATTTGTGTCAAAGTTTACTTTTGCAAGAACTTCGTGATGAAAAAGATCGAGGGACCAGTTGCGTAGAAATTTAGAGCTAAGGTAAGATTTTTAGCGAGGCGCTGAATTTATGGCCGTGGCACATTTCTGAGCGTTATCAAACGCCTATCGTTACTTGGGGCTAAGACCGACCAGGCTCGGGTTGCTCGAAGCATGATTAGCACTAACCAGCGTTCTTTAAATACCATGGAAGGTTTTGAAACCTTTTAACCAACGGTTACCACTAACTCAACCAGGCTTGGAGCAACCGGCCCCAAGTCGATAGGGAGGGATCGTCTGATTAACCAAACTTGCAGTTCTCCTTCGTATTATCCTTAAATTGGTGTCGTTTGCTTTTAATCTTTTCCTGCAGGACACAACAAGAGCTAGAAGCCGTTTGCTTGGAACTTGGTGAATTGCCGCAAAGGGCCGCACCATGATTTATCCAGTTACACGGTGAATTGGATTCGGCGTTACGTGGTTGGAGAAACTAAACAACTAACATAAAGTATTGTAAAGATGGCCATTCTATAAGTAAAAGGTGCATTAATTTTAGTTACGACAGTTTACTATGAAATTATAACTAACCGTAAGGGAGCCTTTATTTGTGCCGAAAGTTTCACACCTGTTAATCGCAAAATTACCAGAAACATCCCTGATATCAATAGATGTATTTTCCGATGTTCACTCGGGGATGCTGGAAAAAAAACCGAGTGCTCCCCGACCGTCGTCGTCGAACCGATGGCCTCGAAAGCAAAGAGGGCAAGCACATATTTAATTTCTTATATTGTTATTACTCATTCAAAATATTTCCCTTGTTTTAATCGGCTAAGCACCAGCCAACTGACACAAGGCTAACTTCCACATTGGATATTAATCGTCCAATAATGTAGAGTATTTAACGGACAGGTACAAAAATTTTTTGAGGCCTTATCATATTTTTTACGTCGACCCAAGGTGAGCGATTCGAGTCCATCCCGTCCGACTTTTATACCTGCCTGTATTTAAACAATAACGAATGACGTCACGTTGTCTTCTTTTTTTGTTATGAATTTTTCAATTTGAAACAGTTAAAAGGGGCATTGTCATGCTAAACTTGCTGTTTTTACGTCAAAATGGGTAAAAATCTAAACTAGTACTAATTCACATGTACAACATTCCTGACAACCCACTGACAAGAAATGAAATATATTTATGGCAAAAAGAGCTATTCGTATTTAATTTTTGGTGTCTTCTAAAAACAAAGTCTCCAAACTTGAAAAAATTGGGTAGTTTTTTCAAGTTTCAATCCATTTCCATGCATCCTCTCCATCCTTGGCTGCAAACAACAAAGAATAGCTTCAATGCACTTCAATGACCGTTAGCAACAAAACTACAGCATTATTTTTTTGGTTTTCATTGGTGCAAGGACGTCTTTAAGTGTTTTGAAGTTTGACTAAAGTAGCGTGACACTGCCCCTTTAAAAATGGAATCGAAGACTTCATAATTTTTTGGAGCTCTGAAAATATTGTAAATGAGGAAAGTAAACTTCATTATTTGTTACTGTTACATATCTTATTTCGTGTTATTTTAAGAATTATGCAAGTCTCAGAGAGTTATCCGCCTTGGCCTTTAGCCTCGTTCCAAAGCTTTCTTTTCGATCTGTATAATGCTTCATAGGTTTCTCAGCCAATTTATACAACAATTAGCAAATATTCCGAGGATAATGTTGTTATAATCCTTTGGTGATGGGATATAATAAAAGTGTGCCAATTATCTTAAACCTGAGAGCGTATTTTTGAAAAAAATGATGTATTATCGCCTTAAATATTTCTTGTGGGAAAAAGAATATACTTAGTGATTCACGATATGGTTTCTGTGAAAAGCGTTCCACTGAGCATGCTATTCTAGATATAATCAAACTGAAATAAGCGAAATGTGAGTCAAAGACCCACATTTCATCCTTGCTGACCATAGAATCTCCAGTAGTTCAGTGGTTAGAGCATGCGACTAAATGACGGAAGGTCGTAAATTCGAATCCCATCTGGGGCTCGGATTTTTCCGAGTTCCCAGTGAGTTCAGTTGTAGAACCTTTCATTTAATATGCGTAAATTGAAAGTAACATGGACAATAGGATGTATTCATGCGGCATATTTAGTGATTTACAGAGAGCCTTTGACACTGTAGATCATTTAATTATTATTGCAAAAATTGGATCACTATGACTTACGCGGGGTAACAAATGAATGGTTTGCTTCTTATCTGCAACCAACAACGCAAATTGGTGTTAAAAGAATATCAAAAAAGGAAGTGATATTATCAGAAGTTCCACAGTGATCGGTGCTGGGATCGTTGCTTTTCCTCATCTACATTATTTGGTATATCTAACAGTTCTGGTCAGCTTAAATTTCATTTGTTGGCAGAGGATACTAACCTTTTTTATGCTGATAAAAACCTTAAGGCACTGGAGAATTAAAGTTAATGCAGAACTCAGTAAGATCTATGACTGGTTGATTGCTAACAAGTTATCATTAAATATAAAAAAATCTAACTTTGTTATTTTTCGATCAAGACAAAAGATGCTGAACTATCAAGTAAACTTAAACCATCATATTAATAGCTATATCTCTTTGGAACGTGGCATTTTTGTTGACGTTGCCGTTGTCCTAGGGAACTAGAAAAACGAGGATCCCTAACTTACAACACGGACCGAGAAAACGAGGTTAGTAAGACAGTTATAGAGCGTTTTCACATGACGTCACAGCAGCCATGTTGGTGTTCCAAGCAAAGAAACGGCGGCCATGTTGGTTGTTCCAAACTAATCCTCTGGGAACTTAACTCTATTTTTTGCAAGTAGTTTTTTTTTTGTTTCATTAAATTAGCATCCATTCTAGTCGCGTGAGTGAAAACGCTCTATTATATGATCTCTGCGGTAATCAGGCGTGCGGAAAAGGAAGCTAGTTGAAGTCAAGCGGAACTTTCAACTGGCACAAACGATTGCTGGTTTGCATGTAATGTCATGGTGGCCATGTTGGATAGCAAGAACAATAACCTGTCTCTCCGCTGGGAACTAAACTTTATTATTATGCAAATTCTGCGAAAGGAAATTGTGTTGTATTGCCATCCAACATGGCCGCCCTGCATGTCACGTGTGTAAAAAAAGGTAAAGTCACTGCTTACGAGCCAATAGGGAGATTACGAAACGGGGACGACGACGGCTACGAGAACTTCATTTAAAAATACAAGTTCGCGTTATTCATATCACGACGAAACTATTACATGTCGTTTCGCGTTAAAAATGCGTAGTAACTGTCGAGGAATTAAACTAGTATGACTCGGTTGGAAGTCCTCCACAGAACTTTGAATTTGGTCATTTCACGTCGTCATTTAGGAGATGACGGCAAACACATGTATCAAAATGTAAAACGCACGTGCAGAGCGTGCAGAGCCATTGTTTTTGTTCACTAAACCTATTGTTTTGTAGCGTCGTCGTTGCCGTCGGCGTCGTGGTTTCGTAAGCTCCCTAATGTCCCATCAGGCAGGCGCTTATCTACGGTTTCCTTAGCATGAAGCGACTAGGAGTATTTATAGTCCCCCCTGGATGGGATGCTAGTCCATCGCAGGGCTACCCCCAGCATTACGCCGGTACCCATTTATACACCTGTGTGGAGAGAGGCACGGTGAGAGTAATGTTTGATAGCAAGAACAATAACCTGTCTCTCCGTCTCGCCGTGGGAACTGAAGATGTTAAAGTCACGGCAATGAACATGTGCAAGTACAAGGAAGGGTTACCTTTTTGCAAATGTTGGCCATGTAGCACTTATATTCTTATACGGTCCGCTAAATTGGCCAATCATAGAGCGTATACCATCTGAAAGATATGATAAATATTTAGAACAGCTTCTCTCACCAAGTGATGTCACCTAAACCAATCAATGAACACGGCTTTGATTACGTCTCTTTTGCCTAAATTATTTTTGAATTGACGCGGTAAATAGTTGTTCGTGCCAAACAAACTACAGTGCAAAAATGGATAAAAATTAATTAAATTAAATTGTTATCTTTGGAAAGAACTAAGCTCTGATAGAGGCTCATGCTTGCTTCTCCAATATAGACCAGTGTTTTCGTGCTCTGCATGCACTTTGGTTTTTAACTTTATACATTCCCTTCCTGTTCTCTGCGAAATTCAAACAGTCAACTCTCTCGTTCAGAATGGAAATGAATTTTTTTTGACAACGTTCTTCAAATTCATTTCCTGAATGGTTCGGCTAAAGTGGAAAACTGGAATTATGACGAAAAAGTTTGAAGCAAGTGAATTTGCTAGTTAATGACTATGGCCTTCTTCGATCGCAAGATTCTTTCAAACGAACTCCGAACACTGACGAGTTGGGACATGGATGCCTCATATCGGTTCTGAGTGTATAACTAGTCATAACTTGATTTTCTCGCTCAAGACTAAGAACTGAACTCAGTTCTAAAATTTATATTTAAATTTTACTTTTTAGGTTAGGTTGCAATCTAGGGAGTTTTCAATAGACCATTGTACAATAATGATAACTTAATCATCGAAAAGATCATATTCCTGCTCTGGGAGCATACCTTAATGCAATCTAAGCATGACGTGGTCCTTGCCACCTGTTGACGGAGCACTAAAGTGGTTTAAAATCACATGTTAAATCAAACACTCGACTGATGAACACGTTGTGATAATGTTGAAATATTTCTGTTAAATACTGTTATTGTTTTTTGGGTCACACGTAATGAAACTTGTAGAGCCAAAACGTTATGAAACGAGACGCGTAAAAATGGCGTTTACGTGTGATGCCTTTTCTGACAGCAAAGTAGATTTAGGGAAAACGAATGTGGTTATCTGGCCTAGAACGCTCACAGTTAGAGAAGGAATCAGTAAGAAGAAAGAGCCTTAACCAAATTCAAGAAAGAAATTTAGTAAAAAGAAGGTGTAAATAGGGTCCTGAAAGGGTAATTAACCTAATGGGATTTTGCCCCTGGGATTGGGAAGTAAAAAGGTCCTTAATGGGAATGGGATCAGCATTATCAGAGGTTGTCAGGTATTATGTCTTCTCAAAATTCCGGATAACAAATCATATTTCTTGTAAGTTTTGGATTTCACGGTCCGCCATTATTCACATTCAAAACTGACCGATTGGACTTCAGAGGGATGGATCCAGAGTGACGTCAAAGTTAATATAGTCTTGGAATCCAAAGAAAAATAAGAATTGATTTTTTGGTAACAGGGGCACTTTCATGACAATTGAAATCTCTTTCTGATTGAGAGGATTCTTTTTTCAAGTTCTCCAAGGCGATAACGAATATGTGAAATGACGTGGTTATGCTAGGTAAAGACGCTTGTGAGAGGCGTCGCATAAACAGCACCAATAGCATTTTTCAATGATTGGATTTGGCACACGAAATGACAAAGATACTTACTCATTATAACAGCTGTGTCTCTTTGATAACCACTGTGACGCTCGTCAAATATCCAGAAACCAAAGCCTACGGTGACCAATGGAATACTGAGAAAATTAGTTCATTATAATCTACCGGTACCCATTGTGCGCATTTGCTTTAAACACAAATTAATTCAATGCGACTCTGTTAAAGAATCAAAATAATTACTCTGACTAATCGGAATAGTTGGAAAAAGAGAGAAGAACTGATTAGCATTCGAGTCAATTATACCTGCAGAATAAAATAGAACAGAAATGCCCCCTTTCGACTAAATTAAGGATGAAGCCGCGTGAAGGCAACAAGGCGCCATTTTCCCATCACTGACTTTGGGGGGAGGGGTGGTCTCAATTTTCCATTTAATTTGTTGTCTTTGGTTTTCATTGGTTGAAAAAGTGGTTCAAGGCTTTTAAGTACCATAGTTAGCATAACACCGAAAAACAAAAGGCAATCACAAAGTGACTTTTGCCATTTAACTTACTATCTTAATAACTCGCAGTGTACGATTAACTTGATGGCTTTATACCCCTTATTCCAAAATGGCCGCCATTTTAGTATTCTTTTGTTTCCATGCAAATTGGCCCTTATGGCCTCGCTTTCAAACGTAAAATTCAAAAGAATATTTAACCTTGAACGAGGCCATAAGGGCCAATTTGCATGGAAAGTAAAGAATACTAAAATGGCGGCCAAATGGAATAAGGTGTAGACCCTGGTTTTACCACGGAACACGATGCAACCGCTCCGTGGCCATTGTGTTTTGTGTAAAAAAAGCATCAGTAGTCAAACTCGTCCCCAGGGTTCCCTTTTGTCATCCCCGTCGCTGACCAAAAGGATCGCGGCCTCTGGGAACGAGATTGATCAGTAGTCTGAGAAATTTGTGCATGCGCAAATCAAATGCTTAAAATACAGGATAAAAATCGGATCGGAACGGGTAGTGGTACCTCTGGACGCATTTCCAAAGCGCCGTACCATGTTCATGCACCTCGAGATCTCGACACGCGGATCTCTTATACCGGAGCTAGCTTTCAGACAGATAGGGAGAGAAAACGTTGGCCCCTGGACCTTATGTCGGGCCCAATGAAATCGCAGAGATAAAGTTTCCAGGGGTGACGTTAAAGGATGTTTTCTTTCCGAGGGAGCAACAAAAAACGACAGTTAAACTGTCACAAACTGGACACTGGATTCTGGTAAACAGATTTATTCCTTAGCCACACAATAGTTTTGCTTAAAGGATAACGGAACTCCGAATGAATCTGCAAACAACTTGCAAACTTATATGAGTCCTAATATAGGAAATATACTGCAAAGGTTGGTCAAGACAACGTGAACATAGGCGTTGTTACAATATTTCGGCTGGCCAACACCAGCCTTCTTCAAGTTTATTGAATGGATAAATGCTTGTTACAAGATCTTTATATTTACCGGAAATGACATAAAAAGGCTACGTGATGTGTAAAATTATTAAAAACGGAAATGCATAAAAAAGAGGAAAGAGAATAATACATGATAACAAGATAAAAGAAACAAAAGAAAATTAAAAGGTAGCTAAACTAAATTACATTTCATCTCTTAAGTTAAGGCCTGCAGGCTCCAGTGTTTTTCCTCTGTGTATGAGGAATGCCTCACGAGCCTTTCTGATGGAGTCACGGCTAGTGTGCAGTCGTTCAAGCGGTATGAGGATCATGTGATCATCCGCGTGACCACTGGTCAGGAAGGGTTGGTACTTTAAGTAGTGTTATTAAAGTGTATCATAATAGTATATAATTATATCATGCATGTATTAAAGCCTTAAATTGTTATATATAAAGGTATATACCTATGAATTTCCATGTATACCACCCATATATATTCATGTATACCCATGTATACCCATGTATACCCATATATATTCATGTATACCCATGTATGCCCATGTATGTTCATGTATACCCATATATATTCATGTATACCCATGTATATCCATGTATGCCCATGTATGTTCATGTATACCCATATATATTCATGTATACCCATGTATATCCATGTATGCCCATGTATGTTCATGTATACCCATATATATTCATGTATACCCATGTATATCCATGTATACCCATATATATTCATGTATACCCATGTATATCCATGTATACCCATATATATTCATGTATACCCATGTATATCCATGTATGTCCATGTATACCCATATATATTCATGTATACCCATGTATATCCATGTATGCCCATGTATGCCCATGTATACCCATCTATATCCATGCATAACCACGTATGTCCATGTATACCCATGTATATCCATGTATAACCATGTATTTCCATGTATACCCATATATAATCATGTATACCCATGTATATCCATGTATACCCATGTATGTCCATGTATACCCATATGTATTCATGTATACCCATGTATATCCATGTATGTCCATGTATACCCATATATATTCATGTATACCCATGTATATCCATGCATACCCATATATATTCATGTATACCCATGTAAACCCATGTATACCCATATATATTCATGTATACCCATGTATATCCATGTAAGCCCATGTATGTCCATGTATACCCATGTATATCCATGTATAACCATGTATTTCCATGTATACCCATATATATTCATGTATACCCATGTATGCCCATGTATACCCATGTATATCCATGTATAACCATGTATGTCCATGTATACCCATGTATATCCATGTATAACCATGTATGTCCATGTATACCCATGTATATCCATGTATAACCATGTATGTCCATGTATACCAATGTATGTCCATGTATACTTATCTACATCCATGTATAACCATGTATAGCCATGTATATGCATGTATATGCATGTATGCCCATGTATGTCCATGAAGACCCATGTATATCCATGTATAACCACGTATGTCCATGTATACCCATGTATATCCATGTATAACCATGTATTTCCATGTATACCCATATATATTCATATTTACCCATGTATGCCCATGTATACCCATGTATATCCATGTATAACCATGTATGTCCATGTATACCCTGTATATTCATGTATAACCATGTATGTCCATGTATACCCATATATATTCATGTATACCCATGTATATCCATGTACACTCATGTACGTCCATGTATACCCATGTGTATCTATGTATAACCATGTATGTCCATGTATACCCATGTATGTCCATGTATACCCATCTACATCCATGTAAAACCATGTATAGCCATTTATATCAATGTATATCCATGTATTCCCATGTACGTTAATCTATACCCATGTATATCCATGTATACCCACGTATGTCCATGTATACCCATGTATATCCATGTATAACCATGTATTTCCATGTATACCCATATATATTCATGTATACCCATGTATGCCCATGTATACCCATGTATATCCATGTATATCCATGTATGCCCATGTATACCCATATATATTCATGTATACCCATGTATATCCATGTACGTCCATGTATACCCATGTGTATCTATGTATAACCATGTATGTCCATGTATATCCATGTATGTCCATGTATACGTATCTACATCCATGTATAACCAGTATAGCCATGTATATCCATGTATATCCATGTATAACCATGTATAGCTATATATATCTATGTATACCCATGTTTCTCTATGTGTACGCTTGTAAATCTATGTATAACCTTGTATATCCATGTATACCCATGTATGTCCATGTATAACTATGTATACCCATGTATGTCCATGTATAACCATGGATACCATGTATGTCCATGTAGACCCATGTATATCCATGTATAGCTATGTATATCCATGTATATCCATGTATACATATGTTCAGCCATGTATATCCATGTATATCCATGTACAGCCATGTATATCCTTGTATACCCATGTATCTCTATGTATACCCATGTAAATCCATGTATTACTAT